>NC_057345.1:164147565-164447565 GCF_016509475.1 Prionailurus bengalensis | reverse complement strand
AACAACTCAAGAAACAACAGATGCTGGCGAGGATGTGGAGAAAAGGGAACCCTCTTGCACTGTTGGTGGGAATGCAAACTGGTGCAGCTGCTCTGGAAAACAGTGTGGAGGTTCCCCCAAAAAATTAAAAATAGAACTACTCTATGACCCAGCAATAGCACTGCTAGGAATTTATCCAAAGGATACAGACATGCTGATGCATAGGGGCACAAGTACCCCAATGTTTATAAGAGCACTTTCAACAATAGCCAAATTATGGAAAGAGCCTAAATGTCCATCAACTGATGAATGGATAAAGAAGATGTGGTTTATATATACAATGGAATACTACTTGGCAATGAGAAAGAATGAAATCCTGCCATGTGCAGCAACGTGGATGGAACTGGAAGGTATGATGCTAAGTGAAATAAGTCAGAGAAAGACAGATAGCATATGTTTTCACTCACATGTGGATCTTGAGAAACTTAACATACGACCATGGGGGAAGGGCAGGGAAGGGAGAAAATAATAGTTACAAACAGAGAGGGAGGGAGGCAAACCATAAGAGACTCTTAAATACAGAGAACAATCTGAGGGTTAATGGAGGGGTGGGGAGAGGGGAAAATGGGTGATGGGCACTGAGGAGGGCACTTGTTGGGATGAGCACTGGGTGTTGTATGTAAGCGATGAACCATGGGAATCTACCCCAAAAACCAAGAGCACACTTTACACACTGTATGTTAGCCAATTTGACAATAAATTATAGTTAAAAAAAATATTTGTCTTGGGGCACCTAGGTGGTTCAGTCGGTTAAGGCTCTCAATTTCAGCTCAGGTCATGATCTCACAGTTTGTGAGTTTGAGCCCCGCATCAGCTCTGAGCTGATGGTGCGGAGCCTGCTTGTGATTCTCTCTCTCTCTCTCTCTCTCTCTCCCTCTCTCTCTCTCTCTCTCTCTCTCTCTCAAAATAAATAAATAAACTTAAAAAAAAATATTTGTCTTCCTCAGGCAGGATTTGCACACAAAGCCACAAACAAGTCCAAGTGGTTAAGAGAAAGACTAAAAGAAAAAGACTGAAAGAATATACATTATTTTTTTTATTGTGGTAAAAAACACCAAACATATAATTTACCATCTTAACTGTTTTTAAGTGTACAATACCGTAGTATTAACTAAATACACATTGTTGTGCAATAGATTTCCAGAAAATTTTCATCTTGAGAAACTGACCCTCTATACTCATTGAACAACTCTTTTTATTCCCCCTCCCCTCAAACCCTGGCAATCATTATTGAACTTTTGAAGAGTTTGACTGATGTAGATATTTCATATAAGTAGAATTATACTGTATTTGTCCTTCTCTGACTGGCTTACTTCACTCAGCCTAATATCCTCAGAGTTCATCCGCGGTGGAGCATAACAGAATTTCCTTCTTTTTAAATGCGGGATAATATTCCATTGTATGCATATGTCACATTTCTTGACAATACTTGCTTTTTTGGTTTGTTTGTTTTTTCTAGTGGACAGCCTAATAGATGGGAGGTGAACTTTCGTTACCTAAACATAGTCACTGGCCCTTATCATTATGGTTTTGATGTGCATTTTCCCGATGCTTGGTGGTGCTAAGCATCTTTTCATTTGCTTATTGACCATTTGGGTATCTTTTTTGGAGAAATGTCTATTTCAGCTCTTTGTTCATTTTGCAAATGGATTATTTGGGTTGTGGGAGTTCTTTACACATTTGGATACTAACCACTCATTAGCTACATGGTTCGCAAATATTTTCTCCTGTTCCAAAGGTGGCTTATCTATGCTGTCAATTGTTTCCTTTGCGACATCAAAGGTTTTAGGTTTTGATGTAGTTCCATTTGTCCATTTTTTATTTTGTCACCTGTGCTCTTGGTGTCATATCCAAGAAATCATTGCCAAGATCAGTATCACGAAACTTTTCCCCTTTGTTTTTTTCTAGAAGTTTTATAACACGTTCAAGGTCTTATCTTTAGGCCTTTAATCCATTTTTTAAATTTTTTTTAATGTTTATTTATTCTTCAGAGAGAGAAACAGAGGGCGGGCAGGGGGAGGGGCAGAGAGAGGGAGACACAGAATCCAAAGCAGGTGGGGCTTGAACTCACAAACCACAAGATCATGACCTGAGCTGAAGTCACTTAACTGACCAAGCCACCCAAGCGCTGCAGGTCTTTAGTCCATTTTGAATTAATTTTTATATAGAGGTAAGGTAAGGGTCCAATTCATTCTTTTGCATATGGATATCCAGTTTCCCAGCACCGCTTGTTGAGGAGACTACCCATTCGCCATTTGTAGCCCTGGCACACAATCATTTGAAGATCATTTGGCCATATACATGAGGGTTTATTTCTGTCCATTTCTCTCTGTTCTGTTCCATTAGTCTATATGTCAGACTCCGTGTCATTACCATACTGTTTTGTTTACTGTAGCTTTGTAGTGTGTTTGGGAATCAGTAAGTGTGAGACCTTCGACTTTGTCTTTCTCTCTCAAGATCGCTTTGGGGAAATAGATTGCATTTTCGTATTTTGTTAATGCTGCTGTCTTCAGTTAGTGGGACTACAAGTGACCTAGTTGAATTCTGCAGGTTGTATTTCACAAGCAAACATAACAGATGGATATGTTAATATAACCTGGGAAGAGAATGAAACATTCTTTATTTCATAAATATATATAGTCTGGATTCCAAGTGTCTATCTCAGCTAATTGTGGAAAATTTAATCCTGCTAATTTCAATTATAGCTGGTGCAATAAAATGATTTTTCAGCTAAAAATGATGTTATCAGCCCAGTTTCAGGACAGTACCTAACCCCATCTCCAGTCGGTCTCTCCTCCCCATCTCTCCTCTGGTCAGCAGATGATGGCAGCAAGGAGAGGTGATGGGTGGTGGAGACAACTTACCTGATGGTTTTCACTGGTTAGCCATTGAACTCCACCCTGGACCAGGCCCTGCAGGATAATGCCTGATATTTGCTCTGACTGGCGGCAACTGACTGGTCCACTAGAATCTTCTGGCCTCCAGCCCAACTTTTATGGTGCATAATATCCCAGAGATGTAGCCAATTTTTCTTCCTAACTCTAGTAAAAAGTCCTTGTGTATATTTTTAATGACATCCTTTGCCTTTGCCAGGCAGCGTCAGGGACAGTCACATGAGCACAGGCTCCTAAGTACAAGACTGAATACACACTGGCCTCACAATACCAAACAAAGCAGAGTACCCTCCAAAACCTGGAAGGGGCAACCCATCTTTGTTTTTTTGGTTTTGAATTTTATTTTAAATTCTAGTGTAGTTAACATGCAGTGTTATATTGCTTTCAGGTGTACAATACAGTGATTCGACAATTCCATACATCACCCAGGGCTCATCACAACAAGTATACTCCCTAATCCTCATCACCTATTTCACCCATCCCCTGGTAACCATCAGTTTGTTCTCTATGGTTAAGAGTCTGTTTCTTGGTTTGTCTCTCTCTATCTCTCTCTCTTTTTTCCTTTGTTCATTTTTGTTGCTGTTCCTTAAATGCCACAGAGGAGTGAAATTATACAGTATTTGTCTTGCTCTGACTTATTTCACTTACCATTATACCCCCTAGATCCATCCATGTTGTTGCAAATGGCAAGATTTCATTCTTTTTTATGACTGAAAAATATTCCATTACATGTGTGTGTATGTATGCATTGTGTATGTGTGTATATATGTGTGTGTGTATGCTATGTATATATATATATATATATATATGTGTATATATATATGTGCTATGTATATATATGTATATATATGCTATGTATATATAGCATATATATAGCATATATATATATGCTATGTATATATAGCATACATAGCATATATATATGCTACTTCTTCTTTATCTATTCATCTGTTGATGGACACTTGGGCTGCTTCCACAATTTGGCTATAAATAATGCTGCTATAAACATAAAAGGTGCATGTATCCCTTTGAGTTAGTGTTTTTGTATTTTTTGGGAAAATACCAAGTAGTGCAACCACCGGATAGTAGGACAGTTCTATTTTTTTAACATTTATTTATCTATTTGGAGAGAGAGAGAGAGAGTGCAGAAGCAGGGACAGGGCAGAGAGAGAGAGAGAAAGAGAGAAAATCCCAAGCAGGCTTTGCATGATCCCAATACAGGGCTCAATCCTACGACCCTGAGATCATGACCTGAGCCAAAATCAAGAGTCCGATGCTCAACTGACTGAACCACCCAGATGCCCCTATTTTTAACTTTTTCCACAGTGGCTGTACCAGTTTGTATTCCCACCAGCAGCGCACAAAAGGTTCCCTTTTCTCCACATCCTCAGCAATACTTGTTGTTTCTTATGTTTTTGATTGTAGCCATTCTGACAGGTGTGAGGTGATACCTTATTGTGGTTTTGATTTGCATTTCCCTGATGATGAGTGATGTTGGGGATATTTTCATGTGTCTGTTGGTCATCTATGTCTTCTTTGGAAAAATGTCTGTTCATGTCTTCTGCCCATGTTTTAATTGGATTATTTGTTTTTTGGGTGTTGATTGTAGAAGTTCTTTACATATTTTGGATACTACACCTTTATTGGATATGTCATTTACAAATATCTTCTCCCACTCAGTAGAATGTCTTTTAGTTTTGTTGATAGTTCCCTTTGCCGTTCAGAAGTTTTTTATTTTGATGTAGCCCTAATAGCTTATTTTTGCTTTTGTTTCCCTAGCCTCAGGAGACATATCTAGAAAACTTTTGCTACAGTCAATCTCAGAGAAATTACTGCCTGTGCTCTCATCTAGGATTTTTATGCTTGTCTCACACTGAAGTCTTTGATCCATTTTGAGTTTATTTTTGTGTATGGTGTAAGAAAGTGGTCCAGTTTCATTCTTTTGCATGCTTATTTAAGTTTTTTCTCTTTATTTATTTATTTTTTGATGAGTCTGGCTCAGGGTTTATCAATTATGTTAATCTTTTCAAAGAACCAGCTTCTGGTTTCATTGATCTATTCTATTGCTTTTTAAGTTTCTATATCATTTATTTCTACTCTAATCTTTATGATTTCCTTCCTTCTGCTTAGTTTGGGTTTTGTTTCTTCTTCTATTTATAGCTCCTTTAAGTGTAATGTATTTGAGATTTTTCTTGCTTCTTGTGGTGGGCTTGAACTGCTATAAACTTCCCTTTTAGAACTGCTTTCGCTGCATCCCAAAGATTTTGGACCATTGTGTTTTCATTTTCATTTGTTTCCATGTGTTTTTTATTTCTTCTTTGATTTCTTGGTTGAACATTTATTGTTATTTAACCTCCATGTATCTGTGATCTTTTCAGATTTTTTCTCATAGTTGATTTCTAATTTCATAGTATTGTGGTCAGAAAAGATGCATGGTATGACTTCAGTCTTTTTTAACTTACTGAGGTTTGTTTTGTAGCCTAATATGTGATCTATTCTAGAGAATGTTCCATGTGCACTTGAAAAGAATATGTTTCTTCTGTATTATGATAGATTAATTTTCTGTTTAAATGATTTATCCATCAATGTAAACGGGATATTAAAGTACCCTACTATTATTGTGTTCCTATCAGTTAGGTCCTTTGTGTTGTTTACTGGTTTTTAATTGTTTCGTGTATGTGGGTGCATCCATGTTGGGTGCATATATATTTACAATTGTTGTATCTTCTTGTTGGATTGTCCCATTTATTATTATATAATGCCCTACTTTGTCTCTTTTTACAAACTTTGTTTTAAGGTCCATTTAGCCTGATATAAGTAGTGCTAATCTGGCTTTCTTTTGACATCCATTTGCATGATAAATGTTTCTCCATCTCTTTATCTATTTACCTTTAATCTGCAAGTGTCTTTTGGTCTGAAGTGAATCTCTTATAGGCAGCATATAGATGGGTCTTATTTTTTTATCCACTCTGTCATCCTATGCCTTTTGATTGGAGCATTTAATCCATTTATATTCAAAGTAATTATAGATATGTATTTATTGCCATTTTGTGATTGCTTTTGTAGTTATGCTCTGATCCTTTCTTCTCTTTCTCTCATCATTTGCAGGTTTTCTTTGGTGATATACTTCGATTTCTTACTCTTTATTTTTTGTATATCTATTACTGTGTTTGAGTTGTGGTTGCCATTTGGTTTATCTAGAACATCTTCTGTATATAGTAATCTGTATTAAACTGATGGTTGCTTAATTTTGAACTCAGGCTTTATTCCTCTCCCCTCCATATTTCAGATATTTAGGATCATATTTTACCTTCTTTCATTTTATGCTTTTCTTGACTGATTTTTACAGATATGCTTAATTTTGTTGTTGTTTTTGTTGCTTTTGTGCTTCCTATTCTTCTTGCTTTTACTTATGTATTTTGCTTTCTCTTCACAGAATCCCCCTTAACATGTCTTGTAGGTCTGGTTTAGTGGTCATGAATTCTTTCAATTTTGGTTTGGGAAACTATCTCTCCTTCTATTCTGAAAGATATCAGCCTTGCTAAATAAAGTATTCTTGGCTGCAGATTTTTCCCTTTTATAGCTTTGAATACATCATGCCACCCCCATCTGGCCTGCAAAGTTTCCGTGAAAAAATCAGCTGATATCCTCATAGGGTTTCCTTTGTATGTAACTGGCTTCTTTTCTCTTGCAATCTTTAAAATTCTTCCTTTATTGCTATTTTTTGCCATTTTAATTACTATGTGTCTTGGTGTGGACCTCCTTGGATTGAATTTGTTGGGGGATCTCTGTGCCTCCTGAATCTGGATCTTTGTTTACCTCCTCAGATTTGGGAAGTTTTCAGTTATTATTTCTTCCAACACATTTTCTGCCCCCCTTTCTCTCTATTCTCCATCTGAGATCCCTATAATGCACATATCATTATGTTTGATGGAGTCACTGACTTCTCTCTTCTTGTTATGCAGTATGTTTTTGGTCTCCCACCTGTTCAGCTTGATTGCTCTCCATTCATTACTCTATCTTCCAAGTCACTGATATGTACCTCTGCTTCCTGTAGGCTACTATTTATTCCATCTAGTGTATTCTTAATTTCATTTATTGGGTTCTCATCTCTGATATGTTATTTGTTATCTCTTTGTCAAGAGTCTCACTGATACCTTCTACCCTTTCCTAAAGCCCAATGATCTTTATGATCATGACTTTAAACTGTATATCAGGCAAATTACTTACTTCTCTTTTGGTTAGATCTCCTTTTGTGATTTTTGTCCTTTTCTTTCATTTGAGGTATATTTCTCTGTCCCCTCATTTTATCTACCTCTCTGTGTCTGTTTCTGTTAGGAAAGTCAGCTATATCTACTGCTCTTAAAAGTAGTGGCCTTATGGAAAAGAGGTCCTGCAGTGTCCTTCAGTGCATTGTCCCCAGTTAACCAGAACCTGGCACTTCAAGGGAGTCTCCTGTGTGTGTTGCTTGCATCTGCTATTGTGTTTGAAATGCTTTTCCTTTCAGTCCAGATGTCTGCACTGACTCTTCGCCTCTTATAAGCTACAGTTGCTCTCTGTAGTGTCAGTGAGACCCAGGAAGGGTGGCTCTGAGGAGGGGTCACTGCAGAAGGGCCCAGGGGCCAAGTGGTGATGTTAGCAAATTGTACGCTGAGCCACTAGTCCTAGGCTGGATCCCCTGAAGCTCGGTGGCCATCAGGGCAATGCTGGCAGAGGTACTGGGGCACAAAGAGTATTAACAAAATTTGCACTGAGCCCAGGGCCAAGGCCAGCAGCCTTGGAGTGCACGAGTCCTCAGGAGAACTCATGGGCAGGGCACACTGCTGGCAGGTTAGGCAGCACGTGTCTATGCAGCAGGTGGCTCTGCGTTCATGCTGGTAGCAGAGGAGGAAAATGGCACCTGCCAGCTCCTTTGTTTATAGAGAAGTCTCCCAACACTCTGAAATCAATATAAACTTCTCTCTCTCCTGTTGTGCAAGCTGTCATTTCTATGTTGCCTCTCCTCTGGTTGTTGTCTTTTAAGGGGCCTGGGCCCAGCTATCACCAGCCCCCCGTGTCAGTTTTTAAAGCTCTAGGCTGGAGGAGACCACCTTCTGATGCCCTGCCATCTTTCCCGCATCCTGTTTGGCAACAGATATGTCTATAAGAGCAGATACTCAAAAACAAATCCCTCCGGAGAAGAAAACACAAGGCTTACACCATCACCACTCCCTGTGGCCTGTTGCAGATATTCCCAACTTCAAGAGGAATGTGATGGATTGAGATGATAGGGGGGTTGGTTACAGGCAGGAAAAATTAAGATATAAAATTTAATATATCTAGTTATTACGAGACAACAAAACGATTTAATTTATCAGCCTTATAGAATTGAAAGGACAAAAATAACATTTAAGATTCCGGTGAGCCTCGCTTCTGAGCAAAATCTGAGAGGAAGTAGTAGGGTGAGATATACCCCCACTCTTGCAGCTGGTCTTGAGGCCACAGCTAATCTTCATCAGTTCCCTCCTTCATTACCTACTCTAAATTCACCCCACTCTCAGCTACCACCTTTGCTAATCTCTGTGGCTTCCCTGGTGATGTGACCTAGAACCTCATCCCTGAAATATCTCAAGGGAGATATGGTCAGATGGCCTGACAATGGGCAATGGTCACTGTGCCCTTCTCAGGCCAAGATCACTGTGCTTGTCCACTTACTATCAAATCTGGTCTAGCAAACACCAAGAGGCACTCAGATGGATGACCTGAAGCCAACATACTACTCTCACCCCTATTGTGTAAATACAGCCTGATACCACCTGATGCCCTTCCTCTTTTCCTAAACATCAGAAGGCCGAAGGGTTTCTCAGGTAGTAACCATAGCTTTTAGTTCAATGAGACTCTTCCTTGATCCCCTGGTAGAAGTGTTCAGGCTTTGGGGACCAGAATCTCTAAACCTACAGAGTCCAGATTTGTGGAGATTCCAAGTACAAATTCCCCAAGTAGGTCATTGCAAATGGAGGTAAGTGGAGTCTTCTTCCATTCTGTAGTTCTCAGTTCAATGTATGCTTTCCATTGAAGGTGGAGCCACATATAAAGTTCTTTGATTCCAGGGGCGCCTGGGTGGCGCAGTCGGTTAAGCGTCCGACTTCAGCCAGGTCACGATCTCGCGGTCCAGGAGTTCAAGCCCCACGTC
The DNA here is from genome assembly GCF_016509475.1 of Prionailurus bengalensis. Taxonomy (NCBI): domain Eukaryota; kingdom Metazoa; phylum Chordata; class Mammalia; order Carnivora; family Felidae; genus Prionailurus; species Prionailurus bengalensis. Next base: position 164,438,460 of record NC_057345.1, on the reverse strand, counting down.
GGGCTCTGGGCTGATGGCTCAGAGCCTGGAGCCTGTTTCCGATTCTGTGTCTCCCTCTCTCTCTGCCCCTCGCCCGTTCATGCTCTGTCTCTCTCTGTCCCAAAAATAAATAAAAACGTTGAAAAAAAAATTAAAAAAAAAAAAGTTCTTTGATTCCAGGTATACACCGTGTCCTGGAGGATGACACCACTCTCTAAAGTGTCATCTCCAAGCTGGCACTTCAGCTGTGCCTTTAGCAGTCAATTCCAATGTCCTATCAGGCCACGAGAGTAGTGCAGTAGGTAATAAGATCAGTGAATCTTATAATCATGGATCCTCTCTCACACTTTCTTTGCTGAAAAGAGGGTTCCCTAGTCTGATGTCAGAGTATATATGATCCCATACCAGTGAATTAAATTCTTTTTTTTTTTTAATTTTTTTTCAAAGTTTATTTTATTTTTGGGACAGAGAGAGACAGAGCATGAACGGGGGAGGGGCAGAGAGAGAGGGAGACACAGAATCGGAAACAGGCTCCAGGCTCTGAGCCATCAGCCCAGAGCCTGACGCGGGGCTCCAACTCACGGACCGCGAGATCGTGACCTGGCTGAAGTCGGACGCTTAACCGACTGCGCCACCCAGGCGCCCCTGAATTAAATTCTTAATATGCCCTCAAATAGTGGTGCTAGAAGAGGTCCTGTAGGGAAGAGCAAATCCAGAATATGTGTCTATTCTTGTCTCAATGAATCGCTATCCTTTAAATATGGAAGGAATTCAGTGTAGTCAACTTTCCACCAAATGGCTTATTGGTCTCCAAATGGCACCATAGTGGAGACTCAGTTAGCCAAGGATCCCATACAGGGCCAGGACGAAGTATGTCTTTCCCAATTATACATTCAGGGAACAGGAAAGTGACCACCAGATGGATCTTCAGACCCAATTTTCCCACTGTAAACTAGACCCAACCTACCCACTGTAGCACGGACTCCATTCGTTTGTTCCCTGGCTCCTGTATACCCACACTCTAGCAGTAGGCTCATGACGATGCTGAGGGGATCCAGGTTCTAATGTCAACTAAGATTCTGTGTCTAATAATTCTTGAAATGTTTAGGTGCTCAGAGATTAGTTGCCCAGATAAATGATAGTAGACTCCTTTAAGGAAGGACTAGAAGGATCATTATTATGTACACCTCCTGTAGTGTTGTAGGATCATTCCACCAGGCAACTGAAGCTTTCCTTCAGCCTATATGTTCCAGACCTCAAAACTTGCTCAGGTCTAGAAAATGGGAAAAGGACTGTGACTTTTGTTATAAAAACTTCACTCAGGCTTCTGACCATCTTTACTGGATTGAATAGTGTCCCCCCAAAACTCATGCCCATCAGGAACCTCAGAAAGTGACCTAACTCGGAAATAGGGTCTTTGTAGATGCAATCAAGTTAAGACGAAATCATACTGTACTAGGATAAGGCCTTAATCCAATGACTGGTGTCCTTATAAGAAGAAGGAAATCTGGACTCAGATACATAGGGAGGAGGACACCATGGGAAAATGGAGATATACAGAGAGGGTGATAACAGGGGTGGATATTGAAGTGATGCATCAACAAGCCAAGGAACACCAAAGATTCCTGGGAACCACCGGTAGCTAGGAGAGAAGAATGGAAGAGATTCTCTCTCAAAGCTTTCAGAAAGAAACAACCTTGACAACAGCTTGATTTCTGACTTTTACCCTCCAGAACTGTGAGAAGATAAATTTCTGTTGTTTTGATGCACCCAGTTTGTGGTTTTATTACAACAGCCCTAAGAAACTAATATACCATCCATCCTTTTTTATTTATTTATTCAAAGGAAAGTTAGTTAACATACAGTGTAATAATGGCTTCAGGAGTAGAATTTGGTGATCCATCACTTACATATAACACCCAGTGTTCATTGCAACAAGTGCCTTCTTTAATGCCCATCACCCATTTAGTCCATCCCCACACCCACCTCCCTTCCAGGAACTCTCAGTTTGTTCTCTGTATCTAAGAGTCTCTTATGGTTTGCCCCCCTCTCTGTTTTCATCTTATTTTTCCTTCGCTTCCCCGTATGTTCATCTGTTTTGTTTCTTCAATTGCACATGTGAGTGAAATCATATATTTGTCTTTCTCTGACTGGCTTATTTCACTTTCATAATACATCCTAGTTCCACCCACATTGTTGCAAATGGCAAGCTTTCATTCTTTCTGAACATGGAGTAATATTCCATTGTATATGTATACCACATCTTCTTTATCCATTCATCAATTGATGGACATTTGGGCTCTTTCCATACTTTGGTTATTGTCAAAAGTGCCGCTATAAACATTAGGGTGCATGTGCCCCTTCAAATCAGCATTTTTTATCCTTTGGATAAATACCTCATAGTGCAATTGCTGGGTTATAGAGAAGCTCTGTTTTTAATTTTTTGAGGAACCTCCATACTGTTTTCCAGAGTGGCTGCACCAGTTTGTATGCCCATCAATAGTGCAAAAGGATTCTCCTTTCTCTGCATCCTCGCCAACATCTGTTGTCTCCTGCATTGTTAATTTTAGCCCTTCAGACAGGTGTGAGGTGGTATCTCATTGTGGCTTTTATTTGTATTTCCTGAAAGGCATGAGTGAGTGATGCTGAGCATCTTTTCATGTGTCTGTTTGCCATCTGGGTGTCTTCTTTAGGAAAGTGTCTGTTCATGTCTTCTGCCCATTTCTACACTGGATTATTTGTTTTTTGGGTGTTGAGTTTAATAAGTTCTTTACAGATTTTGGATACTAACCCTTTATCCAATATGTCACTTGTAAATATCTTCTCCTATTCCATAGGTTGCCTTTTAGTTTTGCTGATTGTTTCCTTCACTGTGCAGAAACGTCTTATCTTGATGAGGTCCCAATAGTTTATTTTTGCTTTTGTTTCCCTTGCCTCTGGAGACATGTCTAGTAAGAAGCTGCTGTGACCAAGGTCAAGGAGGTTGTTGCCTATTTTCTTCTCTAGGATTTTGATGGATTCTTGTCTTGCATTTAGGTCTTTCATCCATTTTGAGTTTATTTTTGTGTATGGTGTAAGAAAGTGGTCCAGTTTCATTCTTCTGCATGTTGCTGTCTAGTTTTCCCAACACCATTTGCTGAAGAGACTGTCTTTCTTCCATTGGATATTCTTTCCTGCTTTGCCAAAGATTAGTTGGCCATACGTTTGTGGGTCCATTTCTGGGTTCTCTATTCTGTTCCATTGATCTGAGTGTCTGTTTTTGTGCCAGTACCATACTGTCTTGATGATTACAGCTTTGTAATACAGCTTGAAGTCCAAAATTGTGATGCCTCCAGCTTTGGTTTTCTTTTTTTCTTTTTTTTCTTTTCAACGTTTATTTATTTTTGAGAGACAGAATGTGAATGGGGGAGGGGAAGAGAGAGAGGGAAACACAGAATCTGAAGCGGGCTCCAGGCTCTGAGCTGCCAAGCACAGAGCCCGATGTGGGGTTTGAACCCATGAACCGTGAGATCATGACCTGAGCCAAAGTCAGACGCTTAACCACCGAGCCACCCAGGAGCCCCATCCAGCTCTGGTTTTCTTTGTCAACATTACTTTGACTATTTGGGGTCTTTTCTGGTTCCATACACATTTTAGAATCGTTTGCACTAGCTCTGTGAAGAATGTTGATGTTATTTTGATAGGGATTGCATTGAATTGATAGATTGCTTTGGATAGTATCCACAGTTTAACAACATTTGTTCTTCTAATCAATTAGCCTGGAATGTTTTTCCATTTCTTTGTGTCTTCCTCAATTTCCTTCATAAGCTTTCTATAGTTTTCAGCATACAGATCTTACCTCTTTGGTTAGGTTGCATTTCTATACACCAGCAATGAAGCAGCAGAAGGAGAAATCAAGGAATCGACTCCATTTACAATTGCACAGAAAACTATAAAATGCCCAGGAATAAACCTAACCAAAGAGACAAAACATCCATCCTTGATTTATCTTGATGGTATAGATTTTTTTCAGTTTATTGAGAGAGACAGAGAGATGGAGAGTGAGGGAGGGGCAGAAAGAGAGGGAGAGAGAGAATCCCAAGCAGGCTCCACGCCACCAACACACGACCTCATGCAGGGCTTGAACCCACAAACCATGAGATCATGACCTTGACCGAAGTCAGACGCTTCACTGACTGAACCACCCAGGCTCCTGGGTGGAGCTAAATAATCTGTATCTGATGGTACAGATTTAGCACCCTTGTCACTGCTCATCTATTTTGTCCCTAGAAAGGCTGTGTTTTGTTAACCGTCCGGAACTCTACAGATTAGCGACTCTACTCCCCTCTGCACTTGCTATTCATTATAATAATTGTGTCCACCTGGCTCCTGGAGGATAATCACTGCCACCTGGGCTTTATTGTCTTCTGGTCTAAGATTTTGCTACCAAGGTGCCTGGTTCTGTGGCAGCATCTCCTACCATCACCCCTGGCCTACAGAGGAGGACAATCACCAGACACCTCTCCCCATGAATGCTGCATGATCTTGGTAAAACGTGCATCCTTTGAGCCTTAATGTAATCATAGGATGAGTTTTCTAACCTTTCACAGTATATCCACTCCAGCATGCTGACTTCTCTGAGCCCTTGAGCCCCTTTTTTCCATCCTCATGGAATTCTGACACCACACCTCATTTACTGTAGGCCGTAGCTACGTCCATGCTTCTAGGGGTGACTTTGCACCATCTCCTAGAGTTCTTCACAAGGTGGCAAATCCTGTATCTCGGAGACGGCCATCAGCAACACTCCCTCTTCCAAACTTATGTTCTTGGATCAGGCGTTGGTGCCTGACGGATCCCTGCCTGCCTCTGGATCACCACCTGAGTGCTGGATACTATAGCAGCTCTCTGAGTCCTCTCTCTCCAACCCTTCTGATAATTCCCTGTGTTAACACCCTTTCCTCCTGAGTTATCCAGAGTGCTTTCTGTTCTCTGCTCTGATAATTTTGTTTTGGTTTGGTTCGGTTGGGATTTTGTTGTTGTTGTTTGTCTTGTTTCTTTGTTTTTTCACAGAGTTATACTAAAAAAGGAAGAGATAGGAGAGAAAGTAGCTGGAGAAAGGCAATGTCAGAGAAGGGCAGAGGGCAAAGGTGTATTTACAATATTTAAGTAGCATGGCAAGGGCCTCTCTCCCCACCATCAGAACGGAAGTGATCAACCCCTTTGGCCAAGCCACAGGGAGATCCATGTGTCTCCAGAGGGGGTGAGGGACACTCAGGGAGCAGGAGAGTGGTGTTTACCAAGCGGTACTAAATTCTTTCATATTTAACTACTGGCGTTGGTGTACTAGAAAGTCCTGGAAAGAACAACGCCTGAGAACAAATATAGACTGAGAGGAGGGAAAACTCACCGGGAGGGACTTGTTGAAAATGATCCCTCCCCAAAGATTTTAATCCAGTAGGTCTGGGGTAGGACCCAGGAATCTCTTGTCACAAGCGCTTCAGGAGATTCTGAAAGAGCAGGTCCACAGAACTTTCTATAAGAAAGACTAACCAGACGGAGAGGAACAGAGGAAAAGGAACACTACAGATGGAGCAGAAGCAGGGTGCTGAGGCCACAGAGTGGCATCAGTGTGGTTCTGTGACTTTTCTTCCATGAGGACCCTGCAGAGCAAGCGCGGAAGTCAAGCATGCCCCCAGTCGTGTGAGTCCAGGCTTGAGGATTTTCTGGAACAGTGCCCTGAAAGGAGGCAAGTAATCAGAGGCTAGGGAGAGAGAAAAGCTCAAGGTATTCAATCAACTGGAATGTCTAGGAAGGAGGAGAAGCCAGAAGGGAGTCAAAAGATTGGGAGGAAGTTGAGGATTTCAGCAACCTGAAGTCTCTATGAGATCAGAGTGCAGGTGTGGGAGAAGCAGGGGTGTGACAGAGAAGGGAGGAGGCTGTGGTCAGCCTTGTAACGCGGAGCACTTCTGGGTTGTGACTGTCCACAGAATATGTTGTCCAGGAAGTGGGTGGCTGTACTGGAACAGAGATAGAGGCACATGGATATGACAACATGCAGGAAATGCAACACTAGTGTGATGGGCTGAAAATGCCCCCCAAATTTATTCACATCCTAATTCCTATAACCTGTGAATGCCACCTTATGTGGCAAAAGGGGGTGATGGGGTCTTAAAGGTGTGATTAAGGATCTTGAGACAAAGAGATCATCCTGGACTATATAAGTGAGTCCTAAGTGCTATCACACATGTCCTTGTCAGAAGAGGCAGAGATTTGACATACTCCGAAGAGGAGAAGGCAATTTCTGACCACAAGGGCAGAAATTGGAATGATGTGGCCACAAGCCAAGGGATGCTGGCAGCTGCTGGCAGCTGGAAAAAGAAAGGAACAGATCCTTCCCTAAAACTTCCAGAGGAAGGTGCTGAACCCTGCCACCTTGATTTCAGCCCACTGATGCTGATTTTGGGCTTCTGGCCTCCAGAACTGTGAAAGGATACATTTCTCTTATTTTAAACCCCCAAATTTGATCACGGAGGCCACATGAACTAATACAGCTAGGTTGCTGAGTACATTATATGGCCATTGAAACATCCTAGTCTGACTGTGGGTTAAGCAAGCAGTCTGATGATTACAAGGGAGTAAGTGGAAAGTTCAGTAATGACACCACGTAGAGGACAGTGGGCAGAATGAAACCCAAAAGAGGAAGAGCTTTTATCAGAAGGTGGAAGGGTAATTGTGTAGAAAGAGCGTGAGAGAGCAAGATGAACGCCACCCTCCCTGGCTTCAGATACGTGAAGAAAGAGTACTCTCCCCCGCAAGCAGCTACAGGGAACGAGGGACCTAGAAACTTTACAAGTAGACTCCAGAGTTGATCTTTTTAAGGTGTTGAGGGATGTTGAGATAGGAGAATAATTTTTCTGCTGTTCTTCAATTCTAAGTCTTTAGAATACCAAATGTATTGAACATAAAAAATCTCAATCCAGGGTTTAAGATATAGAATACCGTAAGCTGTATGTAACTGTGACCATTATACATCTTCCGACATTACGTACAGTGGCAAATCCAAGTTTGAGGACCTGATATTTTTACAACTTGAGGGTCTTCTTTAAAAAAAAAGTGACGGGGCACCTGGGTGGCTCAGTCGGTTGGGTGTCCGACTTCGGCTCAGGTCATGATCTCACAGTCTGTGAGTTCAAGCCCCATGTCTGGCTCTGTGCTGACAGCTCAGAGCCTGGAGCCTGCTTCACATTCTGTGTCTCCGTCTCTCTCTCTGCCCCTCCCCTGATCCTGCTCTGTCTCTCAAGTCTGTCAAAAAATAAATAAGCATTAAAAAAAGATATTTTTTAAAGTGAAAGTTAGGGGTGCCTTGGTGGCTGTTGGTTAGGCGTCCAACTCTTGATTTTAGCTCAAGTCATGATCTCATGATTTGTGAGACTGAGCCCCACATCAGGCTCTGTGCTAACAGCATGTGGCCTGCTTGAGATTTTCTCTCCCTCTCTCTGTCTCTCCCGCACTTGGGTGCGCTCTCTCTCTCTCCTATCAAAATAAATTTTTAAAAAACATTAAAATTTTTTTTAACCTTTTAAAAAAGTAAAAGTTATACAAAAAAATTAAATATGGGAATAGATCTTTATTTGGAGTAAAAAGATTAAATCACAAAAAATTAAAAATTTATAAATCTAACACCACAAACATCATAAAATCCAGAAAAATACATATACAATTGTAACTGACCTCATGACATGCTTTTATCTCTCCTATATCTTTGTCTGCATATTCTGAAAATTTATACAGTATTAATCTTACGGCATACAGAAGAAAATTAAAATATATTTTTAATTTGCCACTATATTATATTGAGGTACAGGAACAGTATAAATCAAATTCCTCTAATATAACTATATGTTATATATAATATAACTAATATAATACGTTAACTATATGTAGTTTTGCTTCTTGATTTTTGTTTTCTGGCTGTTTGCTTAGCCAGTGGCAATTCTGCGTGCCTTTTCATCTGGGACAACCAGATATTCTGCCCTGCCACATGGTAATTCTAAGAAGTTTGAATTCCCATCAAAAAGGAAAGTGTATTATGACTTCACTCATCCACGGAATTTAAGATACAAAACAGACGAGCCTAGGGGAATGGAAGCAAAGATAATATAAAAACAGGGAGGGGGACCTAACATAAGAGACTCTTAAATACAGAGAATAAACTGAGGGTTGCTGGGGGGGGGGGGGGCTCTGAATTGGGGGATGGGGTAAAGGGGTAAAGGGCATTAAGGAGGACACTTGTTGGGATGAGCGCTGGGTGTTATATTGCGCTATATGCTAACTAACTTGGACATAAATTAAAAATTAACTAATTAATTTTTTAAAAACTTGAAAAAGAAACTATATGGTACATTTATAATTGTACACAGCATTCTGAGAGATAACCACCGTCACAGATTTTGTGTATATTGTGGTTTTTTTAATGATATATACGTGTATGCCCAGAAAGTAGCTCAGTTTTACTTAATGTTGAACAATTAAATGGGATATCTTATGCTAAATATATATATATATATATATATATATATATACACACACACACAGCATTATCAAAAATAATCCTTACAGGGAGAACTTCCATTGTGATGAGGCTTTAATGAAAACCAAACCCTCCCTTCAAAACTTTCCACATCTGACTTTTTATTTTTTTTTAAACTTTTTTTTTTTCAACGTTTATTTATTTTTGGGACAGAGAGAGACAGAGCATGAACGGGCGAGGGGCAGAGAGAGAGGGAGACACAGATTCGGAAACAGGCTCCAGGCTCTGAGCCATCTGCCCAGAGCCCGACGCGGGGCTCGAACTCACGGACCGCGAGATCGTGACCTGGCTGAAGTCGGACGCTTAACCGACTGCGCCACCCAGGCGCCCCCACATCTGCCTTTTTAAAAGACATTTCTGATTATGCTCCTTCTCCACCACCCACTTGCTGTTTGTTGTTACACTACCGGGCACATTCATATCATGATGCTACTTCTGGCCCTGAAGTGAATATTTCACAGAGTTGGGTGTTTTCCTAGAAGTCATTCTTTCGCGAGAATGGCTAAAAATAACTATACACCGAAGGGACTGCGAACCACATAACTATATCCCTCTAAACCCAAAATAAATGCATCTCCGATTCAACTTCCCCTTGCCAGAACCCAAAAATCCCTATAGCCATTTCAACACCACTCAACTCAAAGGGAGATGCGATGGGAAGGAAGTCAGAGTGGAAGCAGACCATGTTATTTTATGTATTTATTTATTTTTGTAAAGTTTTCGAAACCACAACCATGTAACCACATTGCTAAGTTTTACTTGGCTTCAGAGTAAATCTGCCTTTGGTTGCAGGACTGTTAACATCCTCAAAGAGGCCACCTCCTCGCCAGTGAAAAGGCATTTGCAGAAGCCTACAGTCATTCAGACCTGAGGTCTGATTTACTGTAACAGCCCCTGAAGTTTTTCTGATTAGTCACCTATCATCCCGGCGCACTTCACAGGACATCCAACTTCTTTGGCCGTCCTGAAATCTGGCAGTGTTTCGTATTCCTGATATAAATGCGTCCCTTCTAAATGGAACCTAGAAATGTTTGTGATTGTGAAAGCCTTGTTAGTGGTAACGTATTCGAATGTGCATTGTCCTTCCAAACTCATTTTGCATCTTTATTTGAAGAAAGCAAGCCATGGAAACAGAAAATGGATGCTGACCAGAATGAGCATCAGCTCTTTCTTTGCATGGGGTTCTTAAAATAGTCAACATTTGTCAATAGAAATGAAATGCGTTGTATGAGAATGCAGCATGTGTAAGCCAGGTATCGTGCAAACAGTTGGTAGGAACAGGTCATAAAGATTTCAAGAATCATCGGCTTTTGTCAGTTTTGTTTCATCATCTATCAAATGAGAAAGCCAACATGTCCTCATGAACTAGCTGTCCACTGTTGGGAGAGCAGAACTCAGATCTGCTGCCTTATAAGCCCATAGGTGCCCTTGGGGATGAGTTAAAATAGCATCCACATAGTGTAAAATTAAAAGACATGTTTCCAGTTACAAGCCCATGTCTTCTTCTTCAAAGAAAACTGAAATACTCTGGGTTCTAAATGAGAAAAAAATGGCAAGGGAGCTTGGTGTAGCAACATATTATCTCCCTCACAGCAAGCTCACCAGGCTCCACGCTCCCACTGTTACCTAGTAAGCTAAGGAAGTGGCGATCACTGTTACCCCCTTTCTAATGATGGTTTGTCCGGACCTGTGGACCAACCAGAATCTGAATGAGGAGACTGCCCAGAGTGTGAACATGCCTTAAAGCCTCGTGCCTGGTTAGAGTCCTGCTCAGCTGCTCTCAGATAACCCCCATAAAATAGCACTCATATTCCCATGCTTCAGATAAGAAATCCTGTCGACCTAGAAGCATTGGGTGCAGTAATTAATCTCCCAGAGGCTAAAAGCTGTGGCATTAAATCTGTGTTCAGGTTATAGAGCTACAATCATGTGGAAAAGTTCAGTGTCCTTATTTTAACACTTACTCTAGGAGCCATGCTGATACCTCAAAAGATTTAATTAATTTTGATCTTTTATTAGCTAAGGGGAAAGATGAAGACAAAACAGGGATATGGTAGAAAGAGAAAAAAGTCCCAGTTCAACATTACCCAAATTATCCATATTGTATGAGAACATTGGAAGGATTACTTCTATCAGGGTAAGCACCATTTCAAATGCTATTAAAATTGGTCAAATCTAAGAAGGTAGATCTGTTTTTGGACTTTCAGGGATGTTCTTGGTAATCAGAGTAGCCTTATAGGTATGAAGAATAGTGACCGTATTTGACATGTGATTTCAGGAAATACAATCTGCATTCATTGGGCACTATATATATATATATATATATATATATATATATATAGTCTCACTACTCATAGTACTTCACAAGGAAGCTGATATATTCAATATTTTACACACAAGAAAACTGAGGCCAAGGGAATTTAAGCAACTTGTCCAAGGTCACAAAGCTGGTAAGTTACTAAGCCAGGATTGAAACCCAGGCCCATCTGTCTACACCATGTTACTTTCCCGGAGCTCCTAGCAGCCCTCATCCGTCCAATTCAATCTTAAGTATCAGCTCCCATCTGCTGGGTTCAATCCTTGAACTTCCTCATCATGAATAAAGCCTTTATCCCACAAGTAGCGAACTAAGATTTTAAGTTTGAAAGAAAGACTATCTTCATGTGTCAATTTACGCGAAGGTACAAGTGTCTAAGCTTACAAGTGTTTCTCTGAAGGGAGTTTGGGTAGGAATAACGATCTTATAGTAAAGATTGCTCATGTCTACGCAGCGCTCCACAGAAGACTTCCCAACCCCGGTAATGACTTGGTTTAGGCGGTCAATCAAGATCCTATTCCCTTCTCACTGCAATCAGGCCATGAGCTACGACAATGTCAAACAGACTTTGAAGCCACACACTGGACATGACACCCTGGGTCCCTAATAACTGTGTGGACCAGACCCATTCCTCCTACTCTCATTCCTACCCCTACTACAAGCCACTCAGCTTCCTGGAACACGCAGTCTACACTGTCGTGTGCGTAACAAATTTTTATTTTGTGAGCACCATTGCATTTTAGGGTGTATTTGTCACAGAAGTTTAGCCTGCCCTAAATAATCATCATCCTCATCAATAAATGTTAGTTTCATTCCTTCCCCCATTCCTGGAATCTCCCATTTAAAATCCTTCAAGGTTTCTAGCAATTTTCTTTAAACGGTTAGAGCTTCTACACAGCATTAGAAATCGACAGCAACAGTAGATATGACAAGATAGTCATTTTTTAAAACAATTCCAGTATAGTGGATATACAGTATTAAATGAGTTCCAAGTGTATCAGACGGTGATTCAACAATTCTATGTATTATTCAGTGCTCATCTAGATAAGTGTACTCTTAATCCTCATCACCTATTTCACCCATCTCCCCACCTACCTCCCCTCAGGTAACCATCTGTTTGTTCTTTATAGTTAAGAGTCTGTTTTTTGGTTTGTCTCTTTTTTCCCTCCTTTGTTCATTTGTTTTGTTTCTTAAATTCCACATTTGAGTAAGATCATATAGGATTTATCTTTCTCTTACTTATTTCACTTAGCATTATACTCTGAAGCTACATCCATGTTGTTGCAAATGGCAAGATTTCATTCTTTTTTATGGTTGAATAATATTCCATTGTATATAAATACCACATCTTCTTTACCCTTTCATCAATCGATGGACATTTGAGCTGCTTCCATAATTTGACTATTATAAATAATGCTGCAATAAACATAGGGGTGCATATATCCTTTCGAATAAGTGTTTCGATATTCTTCGGGTAAATACCCAGTAATGGACTTACTGGATTACATGTTGATTCTATTATTAATTTTTGAGGAACCTCCATACTGCTTTCCACAGTGGCCACACCAGTTTGCATTCCCACCAGCAGTGCATGAGGTTTCCCTTTTCTCCACATCCTCGTCAACACTTGTTTCTTGCGTTTTTGATTTTAGCTACTCTGACAGGCATGAGATGATATTTTATTGTAGTTTTGATTTGTGCTGCCCTGATGATGACTGATTTTGAACATCTTTTCATGTGTCTGTATGTCTTCTTTGGAGAAATGTTGTTCATGTCTTCTGCCCATTTTTATATGGATTATTTGTTTTTTGGGTGTTGAGTTAGTTGTATCAGTTCTTTATGTATTTTGGATACTAAGCCTTTATTGGATATAGCATTTGCAAATATCTTCTCCCATTTAGTAGATTGTCTTTTAGTTTTTTTGATAGTTTCCTTTGCTGTGCAGAAGCTTTTATTCTGATAAAGCTTCAATAGTTTATTTTTGCTCTCGTTTCCCTTGCCTCAGGAGACATATCTAGAAAAATGTTATTACAGCCGACGTCAGAGAAATTATTACTGCCTGTGCTCTCTTTTGGGATTTTTATGGTTTCAGGTCTCACACTGAGGTCCTTAATCCACTTTGAGTTTATTATTGTGTATGGTGTAAGAAATTGATCCAGCTTCATTCTTTTGTAGGGGTCCAGTTTTCCCAACATCATTTGTTGAAGAGACTTGTCTTTTTCCCATTGCATATTCTTGTAAAGGTGGTCACTTTTATAATTAATAACATGAATAATAAAAATATATTCAAAATATAAATTATAAAATCAATCCTCTTCTTCCTTCTACCTTATTCCTTACCAGGCATCTAGGGTAAGGTTAGATCTACTAAGGAGAGATCTAACCTGGAAAAAAAATGAGTATCTTTCATTTCATAGCAACCCAACATCTGAAAATAGAAAAGGACAATATTCCCTTTCTACTAACTAAACTCATAGATGGTATCTCTCCTTCCATTTTTATCTCTCCACTGGAGAAACTTACCAGACTCTCCATTTTTAGATGAGAATCTGAGGCAGAGTTTGGGTTCTTGGTTTATAAATAGTGAGTTTAGAAATTCTAATTTGACTTGTTTTCAATTATTTTGGTCATGTCCTCCATTACCTGTACAGTTTCCTATGATAAATGATCCAGGATAAGTAAATCCAAGTACAGCAACTGACACCTAGCAGCATAAATTCTAAAAGACACCTTGTGCATGTCAGTAGCTTGAAATTTTGGAAACATTGGTTCCCAGGATTGATCTCAAAAGCCCACGTAACCCATAATGCAGTGGTTTTTCCAAGCGTGATCCCTGAATCAGAAGCATCAGCATCAACTGGCACTTGTTAGAAATGCAAATTCTCAGGGCCCAACCCAAACCTATTAAATTAGCAACTCTGGAGTGTGGATTAAGCCAAAACGTTAATGAATTTTCATAGTATACTAAAACACCAAACCTTTGCAATCAAAATAGATTATAGCAAGCACACCTAGAACCCAGATTTTGGTTTCTAACAACAGTCTGCAAAAAAAAAAAAAAGGTGGGGGGAATCAGGGATCCTCAGAGAAATAGCTGATTCTAGGACTGAGATAGGAAATATACAAGATAAGCCTGGAGTGCCAGAAAGTAAGGAAGAGCAGTGGGGGAAACCCCCACAATGATGAGAATATATCAAAGGGACAGAGTAGCCAACAGAAAGAGCTCCCAGTAGCCAAAGCTGGGACAATTTGAGCTACAAAATAAAGAAATATTCTCTGTCCCAAAAAAATAAATAAACGTTGAAAAAAAAAATTTTTTTTAAATAAAAAAAAAAATAAAGAAATATTGAATCATAACCCAAAGTAGAAAGTAAATATCCATGAATCCATATTGGCATAAATAAATAAATAAATAAATAAATAAATAATTGAATAACTGATTAAATAAATAGGAAATAATAAACTAATCTCCTGTGCATGAGAATTCCAAATAATTTATACAGATACTCAACCCTCAGAGAAGTAAAGCATATCTGCTCATTCCTTAAACATGAGCTACACATACTGACTTCTTTCCAAAGACGACACTATAGCATGGGAGGGAAAAAAAAAGTAACTTCATCAGAAACCTGATAAACATTTTGATAGCCAGGTGATCAACATCAACATTGACATGATGTGATGAATATGAAACCTTACCTCTGTGATCTCCTTCCCAAAACACATAACCTCAGTCTTAGCATGAGAGAAACATCAGACAAATCCCAATTCAGGGTCATTCTACAAAAACCTGATCAGTACTCTTCAGAACTGTCAAGGTCATAAAAACCAGGGAAAGTCCGAGAAACTGTCACAGCAAAGAAGAGCCTAAGGAGACACAACTAAATATAATGTGGTGTCCTGGATGGGATCCTAGTATTGGAAGTCAGTTATCAGCCTCTGCCACACTGATTCCTTAATACATTAAATTTTATCTCTACTCTTGTGACCATCTAACATAAAACAAAATATGACTTAGCATGACGGGGTCATTTTTAGATGGCATCACAGAGGCTTACTGTTTGCACCAATGAGGTTTTTACCTTTCTTACTTTTTCAACCCTGAATTCAAAATGTTCCTCTTATTTTATGTTTAACACTGCTTTCCCCCAGTAGCATGGTTTTTCCAATACTTCTCTTATTTTATTCTCCTTTATTTTTTTAAATTTTTTTTAAATGTGTATTTACTTTTGAGAGACAGAGTGCAAGCCGGGGAGGGGCAGAGAGAGAGAGAGACACAAAATCCGAAGCAGGCTCCAGGCTCTGAGCTGTCAGCACAGAGCCCCACGCGGGGCTCGAACCCCCAAACCGTGAGATCATGACCCGAGCCAAAGTCAAATGCTTAACTGAGTGAGCCACCCAGGTGCCCCTCTTCTCCTTTCTTTTGTTTCCATGTTTTTTGTATATCTTCTGTTATGGATCACGCTAAGTGGACTGAGTTCTCACCAAGAAGCAAAGGGCCCAGTCTCACAATGACCTCCCTGCTCCCTAAAAGAGCCCAGACTCCAATTCCAGGGTTGTGATCCACTTTTCACCCAAAGTACCCTTTCCCGGACTAAAAGCTTCCACACAAGAGACTGGAGGCAATAGAGCCCTCCATCTAGCTAGCTGATCGGATCTATGTGATGGGGTCGTGAATGATTTTAACCTACGTCCAGAGTCTAAATCCCCCAGCCCCTCAGTTGCACTCCACTGGAATCCAGGGTAGAGGGTGTGGTGTCAAGAAATTGCCCAGGAAATTGCTGATCCCCAAATGGGTGCCACTTGGATGGAAGGGAGGAATCACCCTCATCCTCTCATGTTCTAACCCTCCCAAAGGTCTACAAGGAAGTAGACTGAGTGGGGGCCATGGATCTGGAGGGAGGTGGGGGAACCCTTGGTTTGCTAGCCAGCCATCCCTTCTGCTAGCCTGACAGGTGACAACTATAAACGACCAAGAAGAAAGATGTCACTGGAAACAAAATCAAAGAAGATTATTACCTACAGAGGCCATTTACCTACAAGAAGTATGTAAAATACAAACATTATACTCAAAAGATAAGTTACAGCATTGACTGGACACTTAAAAAAAATGACCGACTTTTTCATTTCCTTAAATAAAAAAGTCGCCCAGTGTACTTTTCACATGTTTGAATTTGCCAAAGCCGTCTGCACGCTACTTTTCAGAGGCACTTCGCAAGGCAAGGTATCTCCAACAAACCTGAACGGTGACAATACAGGGCTGGAAATGCAGGGTCTATAAAAGTAAGGACTGCTCAATGTCAAGATATTACTGATATTATTCTTTCTAGGAGAAGGGACTTGCTTTTTGAAAAGAAAAAGTGTCAGCTAATATACTTCAGATAAAGATGCAAAGAAAATTTCGGGTTCTAGGCTTTGCAAAGAGACTGCCATAACTCTAAAATCAGCCTAGAAACATTAAATCTAATGAAAGATCAAAGTTCCGTATTATGTTTCTGTTCCTTACGGGAATAACACTATGTCTCCCTACCTAGTAGTGGGAACATAGGTGGTTCACTGGTTAATTTTGTGTTCCCAGACCTCATTTTCTCATCTTTTTTAATCCTTCAAACCCTTCATTCTTCTTCAATCAAAATTACAATGATAATTTCACTAATTTACTTTTAATTTTGCTCAGTGATCTTTGACACATGACATAGCAAATCAGTATCCAGAGGAAAGGAAACGTCCTTACTTATATTCCCAGGGCCTAACGTTGGTCCCTGGCCTCCAGAAGCTCACACTAATGGTGGAGAAAGTGAATGTGCTGGGGGAAAAAAGATACCACAAGACCATCCATCACTGCATGATTTATAATAAGATTGCAAACAACCTCACTGTGGAAAATAACTTAATAAATAGGAAAATAATTAGTAATAAGCCATGGCATTGCCATATGGTAAATCATTATATAGCCCTTTAGATTAAGGTTCATGAAGAGTCTAATAAGCTAAGAACATCTCATGTTTTAATATAAAGTAAAAAAAATGAGGACAAAATGATATTTGCAACGTGGTCACAGTTATGTCAAAGAAAAAGTCGGGGAAAACAGCAAACTTTGATGGTCTTTGGGTGGTGAAGTTATGTGTGACTTTCTTTTCTTTCTCTTTTTCCATGTCAATGATTGTTAATTTTTAGAATAACGACATCTAATGAAGCACTGTTTTATATATTTAACTCATTTAATCTCTCAAAAACCCTACGAAATAGTTATATTGTTATCCTCCCTCTGTAAAAAAGAAAACAGGAAAAGAGAGTTGAAGTATCTTCCCCATTAACACATAGCTGTGATGTAATGGACTAGTAGCAGAGTGAAGCAGTAATTGAATTTGCCTGCAGGACTAGATTGTATCCCTATAATAAGTGTGTATTACTTCCTAATGGAAGCCTTGAAATAGCTTTAAAAAAAAATAAACAATTACACACAATTTGCTACAGAAATTCAGAGGAGGAAGACCCTCCAGCCTAGGAATCAGGAAAGTTTTAGAGAGGCTGAATGGGATTTAAATATGCACTAATTTTTTTTTTTTGAGAGAGAGAGAGAGAGAGACTGAGAGAGAGCATACATGCACTAGTGGGGGAGGGGGGGAGAGAGAGAGAGAGAGAGAGAGAGAGAGAGAGAATCCCAAGCAGACTCCGTGAGGAGCCCAGTGCGGGGCTCCACCCCACACACCGTGAGATGATGACTTGAGCCAAAATCAAGAGTTGGACACTCAACCAACGGAGCCACCCAGGCGCCCCTTAAATATGGACTACTTACAGGAAGGGCCCGTCAGGGGACGGAAAAGGAAAGGAGGAGCTAAGGCAATCAAACTTGCAATCAATGACATGTAACAATGAAGAGGCATAATTTTTATGCCTAGTGTTCATATTTTATTCAGTGTCTTGAATCATCTTCCGTCTCCTGGGAGAGTGTACTCTGCTCCTACTCTGCTCCTGCTTTTTTCCCAAAACCCAATGCCCTTTCAGAAAATGTCAGAACTAGAAGGTGCCATTCAAGCAAGGATCCCTTCTGCACTATTCTTAATGGGAAGCTCACCTCTTTTCTGAACAGCACGTTTTGTTTTCAGAAAACTGTAGTCAGTAGAACATTTTTCTTTATATTTGGACTTAAGTTTAACTCTCTATAACTTCCTTCCATTGGCCTGGTTTGCCCCTGGATTTAGAGTAAAGCTAAATACCCCTCAGCTCCAGGGTGCCCTGTTATCAAACTCGTCTTGATCTTTTCTTCTCCAAGATAAAAATCTTCGGTTCCTTCAACAATTTTCCATGTGACTTGGTGCTCAGATCTTTCCCACCATCACCCGTTCTTTTCAGAAACCACTGAGAAGGTTGGTGAATGGTCTCGTTAAAATGATTGCCCAGAGGGGCGCCTGGGTGGCGCAGTCGGTTAAGCGTCCGACTTCAGCCAGGTCACGATCTCGCGGTCCGTGAGTTCGAGCCCCACGTCGGGCTCTGGGATGATGGCTCGGAGCCTGGAGCCTGTTTCCGATTCTGTGTCTCCCTCTCTCTCTGCCCCTCCCCCGTTCATGCTCTGTCTCTCTCTGTCCCAAAAATAAATAAACGTTGAAAAAAAAAATTAAAAAAAAAAAAAAATGATTGCCCAGAACTGAACAAGACCCTCTAGTGACAAAATGGTGAAATGATTATCTACCGCGACCTGGGCTCTATCTATTAATGTAAGCCAATTTAGGGGCCTTCTTGACACTTTGCCCCATATGACATGTCATAGGTCAAAATCTCTGGACTTTTTTCACATAAATCTATGCGTCTGTACTAATAGGATTGGATAATATTAGAGTCTGTACTAATACAATTCAATTTTTCCAACCTAAATACGGATATTACTATTCTGGTCAACAAACTAGAATGTGGTGGTCCCGGAATTGGGGGTTGGTATTGGTCCTGGTATTGGTATTACTTTCCAGAACAGAAACAACATTGGATCATTTGGCTTGGGTATTGAGGAGGAGACGGGGAGGTTGCATCATGGCATTGCAGATATAGAGGGTGCGTGTTGGAGTGGGTGAAGTATTTTCTGGGGCTATATGGGAAGGTCCAAACAAATCTACCTTTCCCTAGTAGGCTAGAGGAAAGACATACACTTCTTTCAAGAGCCTCCTGGGCCCACAGAGAGCACTAGACTATCTCACATTTGGAGAGGGGCAACATCTGTCCCAGTGTGATGTGCAGGTCATGAACACACACTCATCCGTGATGACAGTGCCACTGATTCAAGGCAAAAGTCGGGAGGAAAGATAAGAACAATGTCATGACTCTTCGCGAAGTTAGATGTATTCAATTTAAAGGATGGTTCTTCATTCTGAAATTCTGTCCTCACATGTTTCGTATTAAGTGTTCTGTTTTTGTGAGATAAATGGTTCAAGTTTACTTTTACAAAAGTAGTTACTTAGCAAATGAAAAGGAAGGCAGGGCAGAGAAATAGAAAGAAATTTAAATCTTCCTGACATTAATGACTGCTTTTCTTTTAATGTTTTTGTTTGTTTGTTTGTTTTGAGAGAGAGAGAGAGAGAGAGACAGAGCATGAGCTGGGGAGGGGCAGAGAGAGAAGGAGACACAGAATCTGAAGCAGGCTCCAGACTCTGAGCTGTCAGCACAGAGCCCAATGGGGGGCTGGAACTCACAAACCTCGAGATCGTGACCTGAGCCGAAGTTGGACACTTAACCAACTGAGCCACCCAGGTGCCCCTCAATGACTGCTTTAAAGATCAGCTCTTGTCTGACCACCACCCTATAACAATATGCGTAATAGTTTTGTAAGCCAATAACTTTCCTTATTGTTCAAACCAATCCAAGTTGTATTGTTGCTATAACCTGGTACCAGGCACAGAGGAAGGGATTCCAGCCCTCGGTTAAATTAATGAATGATCTCAGCCAAATTCTCCATGTGGCCTTTGAACACTGGGGCACAGTTCCCTCGCCTGTTTGGTTGGCAAAGCTCTACGCTAGTTATTTCCTTCCTGCTGCCTTTTCTATGCTCTTTTCTGCCACTGGAGTTCCAACAGAATTTCCTTGATATGTAACAAACATCCAGTCACCTATTACTTGAGTAGTTTAAGTTCCAAGCATTGATCCACCTTGCCCAGAGTCATTCTAAGCTTTACCTTAGCTGCCATCAATAGGATTCTCTCCTAACCATAGGCTTGGGGGGGGCCACGGGATTCTCACATGATGTAGCAGAGACTGGCTGAACATAGCTGTTGTGTTCTCTTTTCTGGGCACACAGATTAACTGTCTCCTTGTTTCCCTTTAGTTAGGGGTGGGCGTGTAGTCAAGATCTCCTAGAAGATGGCTAGAAACCTAAGGCCTTCAAGAAGTAGATGTGTTCCTCCCCTTCTCGGTCTCCCTCCGCTGGCTGGGCGCAGAAGACAGTGAGGCCCCAGGGGATAAATGAGCCACAAGATGGAAGGAGGTTGGGTCCATGAATCAGCTCATGGAAGAGGCTCACTTACCAACCTGAAACATGTGCCTTGGTTTGTGAGAAACAAATGAGCCATTGTATGTTTGGGCTCTCATTGTTCCAGCAGCCAACAGCATCCTAACTAATAAATCTGGCTTGCTCATCATCTGTTTCTGCCCACCAGCTCGGTTTAATCTGTTCTCTCTCCGTCCTGCATTACCTTGGAGAAGCAGCCTCTTTTATGGCCAGGGCCTCCAGTTTTTCTCCTCTTCTCCCCAACTGTGGGCGAACACTTTCCATGCAGCCACCTCGAGTCAATCTGCACGCTTCACATAGGAACTTGTCCAGAGGAAGTCCCCAACTAATCTGTTCTCTTCCTGCTCTGTGGGGCAGAGCTGAGCCTCAGAGATCAGCCGGCATGCTTCCTGAGCCTCTCTCTTTACTTATGTGTGTCCCTTCTCGAAAGCTTTAAATGACATTAATGAGGTGCCTGGGTGGCTCAGTCAGTTAAGCATCCGACTTCGGCTCAGGTCATGATCTTACAGTTCATGAGTTCGAGCCCTGCATCAGGCTGTCTGCTGTCAGCGTCCACTTTGGATCCTCTGTCCCCCTCTCTCTGCCCCACCCCACACTCTCTCTTTCTCTCTCTGTCCCTCTCAAAAATAAATATTTTAAAAAACTCTTAAAAGAAAAAGGAAATGAAGTTAAAGATCAGAAAGTGCTAGAAGTATTAAAAGCACCAGCGCAGGGACACCTGGTGACTCAGTTGGTTAAGCGTCCGACTTGAGCTCAGGTCACAGTCTCGTGGTCCATAGGTTCGAGCCCCGCGTCGGGCTCTGTGCTGACAGCGTGGAGCCTGGAGCCTGCTGCAGACTCTTCTCTGCCTCTCCCCTGCTTGTGCTCTCTCTTTCTCTCTCTCTCAAAAATGAACATTTAAAAAAAAAAATACCAGAGTAGGGCCTTACAGATGCCAGTTCGTGGTCCTGAACTCAGCTGTCTGCATCAGAACTGCCTGGGAACTGGGGCGCCTGGGTGGCGCAGTTGGTTAAGCGTCCGACTTCAGCCAGGTCACGATCTCGCCCCGCGTCGGGCTCTGGGCTGATGGCTCAGAGCCTGGAGCCTGTTTCCGATTCTGTGTCTCCCTCTCTCTCTCTCTGCCCCTCGCCCATTCATGCTCTGTCTCTCTCTGTCCCCAAAATAAATAAACGTTGAAAAAAAAAAAAAAAAAAGAACTGCCTGGGAAGAATTTTGTAAAACAGCCATTCGGGGACCTCACCCTCAGAAGTTTCAATCTGATGTTCAATCTGATCAGTATTTTTAATGCGTCTCGGTGACCTTGATGCACAACCACTGCGCTAGACCATGGCGTGTCAGGGTCAGCAGCAGTGCTGGCAAATATCCACGACATAGCCTCCCGAGATGATCGGTCAGAGAAGAGGGAGGAGGAGCATGGGATTTGAAGTCCGACCTGCGCTTGAAAACAGGCTCTGCCACTAACAAGTTAGGTGACTGGTAAACTTACTTCATGTCTCCACACATCCCCCAATTGTTAAGGGGGGTTAAATAATGCCACGATAAGAAAACTTGAACGAAATAATGACTATAAAGTCCCTGGCATAAAGAGCAAAATAAATTGTAGGTATATGGGGGGGTTGGGGGGGTGGGGGGGCGGAGCTACAAGTCGATCTGTAGAGAGATGACTGATGGGACAGCTTCCATACCTAGAAAGAACAGGATCTGGAGGAACACTGTCGTTCAGCGTCTTCTTCCTCTTGTGGATCCCATGAGCATAAAATACTTGGGGGCTGGTTTTGTGCCTGCTGCCACTACTAGAAATAGCCACCAGAGAGAGCTATTTTGCCCCTGTCTGATATTTTGAATCTAACCACAGTTGGGGTTTTTCCCTCTCTCCTTCTTTAAAGAAACGGAAAGTGGAGCCAGGCCCGCTGTCTGATCCTGGAAAGCTTCCTCGTGCAGACTGGGCATAGGGTGATCTCAGCGTCCCCTGAGTGCAAAACAGGCCCCATTAAGGGCCGGTGGTCCCCTCCTGCCCTTTGCCCTTCCCAGGGCTGGGCCCTCTGGCTCCTCTGCTTCTGGAGAAAGCCCTCTTCACAACACCCAGGACCTCAGACACTTCTCCCTCTGGCCCATCCATTCCCACGCTCGGCCCCAGGCCCTGGCTGACTGCCGGTGTGGAGGGCTGGCTTTGAGTCCTCTGTGGCTGGATAATCCTGTGCTCTCCACCGAACCTCTGAGCCTCAGTCTTTTGGCCTGCACAGCATCCGTTCACAGCATTATCACAAGGGATAATGAGATAATACATGCGAAAGGGCTTATAATTGGCAAGCGCCAAGCCAGTGTCCCGCATTAATGTCAACATCTAGCAGGAGGCCTCGAGCCGGCATCACACAAGCACCCCTCCTTCTCCGCCACCCTTCACCCCTATTCCTTCCCCCAAAGGACGGGGAAGAAAGCTGAAGAATTCTTCTGCTCGGTTTAATTCATTTACCCGCGTTGAAGCCCAGGATGTTTATGCACACACCTGAAAGCCCCATGTGGTCACATCGGTCCCAACAGGTCTGGTGATTTCTTCTTTGTAAATCCACAGTGAACTGGAAGGGCGGGCGGGGCGGGGTGGGGGTGGCTCTTGCGACAAGAAGACCCACGCTTAGAGAAAGGGAACCTTCGGGTTAAGAAAGTGATCCTTCAAGACCCTACTAGGAGTCTCCCAAAGAGCTTTGAGATCAAAGAGAAAACGTCACTTTGGTACTGGGCCAGTGACAAAAGTGACATGAACCAGAAATGCAGAGCTTTTACGTCCAGAGCTGCCCAAGCCTGGGGGGGAGAAAAGAACATCCCACTTTACTATGCCTCAGGTTCCTTGCCTGGAAAATAGACGTGATAACAACCTGCCCTTCCCAGGGCTTCACAGGGTTTTCCGGAGGGTGATGCCAAATTATTGCAATAACAAAAATAACGTTTAGCACACGGCAGACACCGTTTTCAGTGTTCTACGCTTAAATCCTCAGAACGACTCCACGTGAGAGGTACTATTATCCCCAATTTCTAGACAAGGTAGCTAAACATAAAGAACAATAGCTTTTTTTTTTTTTTTAATTTTTTTTTTTTCAACGTTTATTTATTTTTGGGACAGAGAGAGACAGAGCATGAACGGGGGAGGGGCAGAGAGAGAGGGAGACACAGAATCGGAAACAGGCTCCAGGCTCTGAGCCATCAGCCCAGAGCCTGACGCGGGGCTCGAACTCACGGACCGCGAGATCGTGACCTGGCTGAAGTCGGACGCTTAACCGACTGCGCCACCCAGGCGCCCCAAGAACAATAGCTTTAAGAGTGCTTATCAATGACTGTCATGATGAATATACAGCAATTGTGTGACAGCTGCATGCAGTTCTCATGCATATCCATCAGACTGGGGAGGCTCTCCCTCCAAAGACCAGGCAGCAAAAGAATCTGGAGGAGGCTGGGAGGCTGGGTCCCAGAGGAACCTGGGAGGCTTCCCTTCAACCGCCACTCCCCCAAACCCCCACACTGGGCCAAAGGTCCCATCCCTTAGCTAGACTTGGAATGTAGCACTTATCTGTGACATTGGGAATTCTCAGAAATGATCATGAGGGCAAAGAGGGTTTTTTAATCTTATTTTTAATTTCTAAGAGAGAGGGAGTGAGAGCACCGGCAAGGGAGGGACAATGAAAGAGGGAGACACAGAATCGGAAGCAGGCTCCGGGCTCTGAGCTGTCAGCACGGAGCCCAGCGCCGGGCTCCAACCCATGAATCTGGGAGGTCGTGACTTGAGCCAAAGTCAGACGCTTAACCGACTGAGCCACCCAGGGGCCCCAAGGTTTTGATTCGTTATTTGTCAGGCACTGTGCTAAGCATTTAATAGGCATTGTTGTTGTTTTTTTAACAATCTTTAGGGCTATTGATACAGCCATTTGACATTGAAGGCTTAAAAAACGTAAGACTCCAGCGAGTGGTCAGCAAGCAATAGACCAGGTGCCAGGCACCTGTTTTTGTAATTCAAGTTTTAATGGAACACGGTGGTGCCCATTCATTTCGGTATTGTTTGCGTTTGCTTTTGCGCTACGACAGCAGAATTGAGTACTTGTAATAGACACCACCTAAGGCCTGTAGGCCTAAAGTATCGCTTGGCCCTTTAAGAAAGCTTACCACTCCCAGGGCACTTGGGTGGCTCAGTCGGTGAAGACTCTGACTTTTGATTGAGTCCCGTGTGGGTCTCTGAGCTGACAGTAGGGAGCCTGCTGGGGATTCTCTCTCTCCCTCTTTCTCTGCCCCTCCCCCGCTCACACATGCATGGGACAAGCTGTGTCTCTCTTTCAAGGTAAATAAACTTAAAAAAAAAAAAAAAGGGTTTACCAATCCCTGCTTTGGAACCAGACGGCCTGCACTTCAGCTCTGGCTCCACCTTTTGTCAACTGTGCCACCTTGAGCAAGTTATTTCTCTTCTCTGGCCTCTGGCTTCCTCATCTATAAATTGGGGATAATAATAGAACCTACATCGAAGGATTGCTGTGAGCCTTGCTGTTAATACACTGGTTTGCAAAGTATGACCTCACATACAATAGCACGTCACCTGGGAACCAGAAATGCAAATTCTGCCCCACTCCAGGCCTACTAAATCAGAAACTCTGGGGCCAGGGCCAGCAATCTGGGGATTCCGGAAACCCACCGAAATCTGAGAACCACCGACACTATATTGAAAGCCATTGCATGCACTAAGGGCAAAGGTCTGCTGTTATGACTACTTTACATTTCATCAATCTCTATGCGTTTTGTGGGTTTGTCTTGAAAATCAGCCTTAACGTCAAAAGTCAAGTGACTGGACTTGGACTTTTCTTTTGTATCCACCTAGTACCAAGAACACTTTCGGTGCTTATACAGTGGTTGAACGGTTTCTTTCTTTCTCCACCCCCCCCCCCTTCAGGTTTGTTTGTGCTTGTCTTTATTTTATTTATTTCTTTTTATTTGTCATCAAGTTAGCTAGCATACAGTGTAGGCTTGGCTTCAGGAGTAGATTCCGGGGATTCATCCCTTACCTACAACACCCAGTGCTCATGAACGATTTCTAAAGGAGAGATTGTTTTCCTGGGATCTATGAAGCGGAAGTGGCCTGGGGTACGTGGCTGGGCCTCAACAAATCTTTGAGTCCCCTGAAGTTATGCACAAATGTTTGCGCGTACAGCTTTGCGTTTTTCTCTGTGGATGCCCCAATATTTTCATCACATTCTCAAAGATTCCCCAGGATTTTAAATAGCACTCCTCTAGGACACAAGCAGCCATGGGTTAAGACAAAGAACCCTAAGTGCCATTGAATTGAAATGAGGTGCCCTAGGGGCGCCTGGGTGGCTCAGTCCGCTGAGCTTCAGACTTAGGCTCAGGTCATGATCTCGAAGTCCGTGAGTTCGAGCCCCGCGTCGGGCTCAGTGCTGACAGCTCGGAGCCTGGAGCCTGTTTCGGATTCTGTGTGTCCTTCTGTCTCTGAACCTCCCCCATTCGTGCTCTGTCTCTCTCTGTCTCAAAAATAAATAAATGTTAAAAAAAAATTTTAAAAAAAGAAATGAGATGCCCTAGAGCAATCCTTACCCATTCCATGGAGCACAGGGAGCCACAAAATAGCCTCCTCTCTTCTGTTCTCTATTTCCCCTTCTCTGCCCTTGCCCCAGTCGTCTCCGCCCTCCTCCTCCTTGATCCTCTTTCTCCTTGGAAGACTGCTTCTCTTTTTCCAGCTGCTAAAGAACGTGGGGTAGACAACGCTGCATCACATCATGGAGATGGCTATTTAATTTGAGATGAGTGTTATGTTACTCATCGCTGGGGGGGGGGTCCCTTTGATCCACCAACATTTGCTTCTTTTATCCCCATGTAGTGCATACATTAGTGCCCTGAATGCTTCCTGGTCTTGTTGTCTTTTAGATGCCATCAGAGATTATTTATTCGGGGAAAGCAGATGGATATCTTGTTTAATGTCAAAATAATTACTATTTGGTTGGCCTCATAGTTTATTTACGCTTCCAATGTTAGTATGTTTACATCAAAAGAGCAGTGCTAAAATTATATTTTATCTGTCAAAGTAAACAGGATAGGACAAACAACCCTTTTTAACCCAATTTTTCTATCTGAGGAGTTGGTTTATTAAAATGGTTAGGAGATAACGGAACCAACTGGGAATGGTCATTCAAGTTGAAATGCACAGCTGTGTGTTTTCTATTTGTATAAAAGCAGGAAAGAAGCAGTAAACAATGCTTTAAAGGAGGAGCAGCATAACGCAGTGGTTCAGGATAGACTTTAGCTCCAGTTTCAAATCTCAGCTAATAATCCCAGAGATAATGTAACCGCTATTTCTCTTTTCAATGGATCACCGTAAGCTAGTTCATCTACCTGGAAGGGTTCCTCCAGCCACACACCTTTATCTTTTGCATTCAGCAACTTTTATTGCTAAACTAGTTCTCTGTTTTACCGAAGAAGTACAAGGGAAGAAAGCTCTCTTGGCAGGTTGCCCCCACTAAGGCACTTGGGAAGAGCCACAGGGGATGGGGATTCTATAATCTTGGCCTCCAGTGGGACCCCTTCTGGTTATTTTGACCTTACTCTTGTGCCTTATATGAGTTCTTTATTTTTCATACTGACTGCAGCCTCCTATCACAATACATACGTATTAGTACATGCTAATTCATTAATCTCATCAATTCAGATTGCTTCTAGTGGCTTTTCAGCAGTTTTGCTAGCTGTTTGATAGAATACATGTGTTCGTTTAAACTCCGGTCTGCTGTCTCAAGTTCAAGTTATATTCTCTAGTTTACTATGGCTCATACAGACTCATCTTTCTTCAAGCTGTCATTTTTTAAAACACTTCTCTACATCCTGGGAGGAATGCATTTAGAAATGGCTGTATTTGTGTGCTAGGTTGCCAGGTTTGGGGTTCGTCCCAGATCTGAGGGCTTTGAATTTCTCTCTCTGCCATGGAAAGAATCAGGACTGGAAAAGAAGGCTGCCTGAGCCCATTATGTTCCCAGAAAGTAAGACAGAGTGGGGCTGGTTTCTTAACTTCCCCAAAGTTCCCTGGCAGGGGCCCAGGATCCCCACAAAACATATGCTCTGTCTTGCACAAATTAGATGGCATTCTTGGTCCACATGGCAGGGGACACACATTCCTACACAAATTCCTCGCATGTGTCCAGCATTAAAGATCTGACAACACTGATGTCCTATTATTGCAACACCAGGAATTTCAAAAATACCAACATTCAAAACTGGGCTAGGCTGGGCACGATAGTAGGCTACGATGTGTCAATCTTTACTGAAACAGCAATTTCATTAGGTCAGAATAGGAGTGTCACAGTGGGATATAATCCTGTGTGATGGAAATAAACAGATTCTTAGACCTAAAAAGGACCTTAAGAGGCCATCGAGGCCTCTTTTGATATTAAAAACCTTAGAGAACTACATCAGTTGACAAAAAAGTTGAAAAGCGTAGGATGTGGCAAAACGATATATACTGCCGGTAGGTGGATAAGGCAGTCCAAACGTGTTGGAGAACAATCTGGTAAAAATCTAGAAAACTCAAATATGTACATACCTGATGATCATCTATTCCACTTCTAAGAGCTATATTTTAGGTGGGGGGGGGGATCTCACATAAATTCCCACAGAGACACGTAAAAAGATGCTCACTGCCGATTGGTTTTAACAGCCAAATGTTGGAAACAACCTGAGTCACCAATGGAGAGACAAACAAATCACGATCCATTCATGCAGCATAATACTATATAGCAGTTAAATCAACTGAGCTATGGGTATCAGCATGAATAAACGTTGGAGACCATGCTGAGTACAAAAAGTAAGTTGCTGAAGGAAGTGTATACAGTGTGATGTCAGTTGTGTGGAAGTTAAGACTCCACACGGATACACGCACACCCAAGAAAAGGATAAAGACGCAGAAAGGCAGAATAGACACTTACTTCCTAAAAATGCTCTCTCTGAAGAGGCCAAGCAAATCAAAGGGAAATAAAAGGAGATTTCAACGGCATCTGTAAAAACTTATGACTTAAAAAAATAGATCTGAAGCAAATACAGCAAATGCTCCTGGAATGGGAACACGGATGTATATTTTTTAATTATTTGTGTATTTGAAATTTTTTTAATTCCCTAAACTTTTTGCACATATGCCCTTTTTCATGGCTCTCCTAATGCAGTCAGCATGTCAGCTGGTCTTTTTCTCTCATTCCATTGCCACATAGACTCCTTTATGATACTAACGTCTTTCATCCTCCTATCCTGGCGTGGCTTGGATTTCAGAAGAAACACTTTTTTTTTTCCTAGTAACTTTTTCTACCCTCAAGTCCACTCGTTTGGAGAACTGGAAGTTATTTCCAAGATAAATTAAATCATCAACGTCCAAACAGAATCACTCCTCTGCCAAGAGATCTCATCCTTCTCGGGCATTTCCACTCTCCACATGGATGCCCTGACACCTCTCCATCTAATAGGAGGGAAATTGACAAAGGGACTGTTGGTTCCTCCCTCCAGATCATTAATAACTCTGTCAAGCATTTCCGTCTCCTGGTTCCGTCTAAGCTTGAGGAGAGAACTCCCTGTCATTACAGACATTAAAGTTGCCAAAATAGTCGTGGAGGACTGTCCCCTCATTCACCCTCCTGTGTGTTTTCTCAAGGTAAAAATGAAAATGTAAAGAATATAGTGCATGATGAAAGGCAACTTGTTATCCTGGCTTACCCCAACCATGCCCTCACATCTTCTCTGCAGTCAACCCCAACTTCGAGAAACTTACCTCTAATTCAGAGCATCAGGTCAACGTTAGCTGGATAGAAACACCAACGTTCAAATTTTCTGTATAAAACCTTCAAACAGACTAAATGAGAGAGAAAGGAAATAGATACATTGGTACAAGTCTTCTAAATAGATAGAAATGAGGAAATTTACAAGCCCCCATCATCGTCTATCCTCTACTCTCTCCAAGAAGAAATAATGACAATGTTGAAAATTGTAGGTGGGGGAAATCTGGACTATACTGAATAATCTTAAAGATAAAAGCATAGGTCACTTAAAAGGGGATAAGGTCAAAATTTTGGAAGTAGGAAAAAGAAACCTATTTCTGTTACGTGCCTCCATAATTTTATAAGCATGCTCTCATTCATGATAAATTATTATTATTGTGGAACAGATGGATGAATCTCAATCATTATACTATAATGGAAGATTAAACATTTTCTTAACTTCTGTTCATCAAATTAAGTCTTTATACTCACAACAAAGGACAATGCATCAATGTTATCATTAGGGCTTTTTTAATATAACTTTAGCGTGAAGCATAATAAGACATGATTAATGTACGGACAGAAGTAAATACTAAACAACACACATTAGTCTAGATTAGAATCGCTATTTTAGTTCTCCTGTTTTGTGGCTTCTCAGTCCTCTGTGAATTTGGTCAAAGAGAAACAACCATCAGAATCATTTGATCCTTTTTCCTAGGTGTTCCTTTTCAGCCACATCTTTGCTTGTGAAATGTTACCTACTCCCTAAAGCTGGGGGGTGGGAGTGGGGTCTGGAGACGGAAAGGGAGACAGTCTCTGTTCAGCCCCCAATGAGACAGGTTTTCTCAGCTGGCTGAGTTCTGTGTCACACTTAACAGACTGGAAGGTCTGAGAGGGATAGAGAGAAATCTCAGGACCTATAGTCCCTCTGGTCTACCACACCCCAACATGCAAGACTGCCCAAACTACTCCAGATCCAAAAACATACCTCGTCTTTACAGCCTTGTAGAAGACGGTTTCACAATCTCCCACAAGAATGTATTTCAGCACTTTCCATTGTATCAAGCACTCATTTGTAGAGATACACTTAAAGAACCGACAGCAGCAGAACACTACGTAGTGAGACAAAGAGCACTGAACGTGGAGTCACAGGACCCAAAGTCAAACCCCTGATCTTCCACATTACGGACAGGAGGACCTCCCACGTGCTCTTGAGTCTTTTTTTTTTTTTCCTCTTCCTGGTAACATCTGTCGCCTTCTCTGACCAAATGCACATTAAACATCTTGCTTAGAACACCTCAGTTTATGCATTAGGAAACTTCTCATTATGTAGGTCTTATTATCCCCTTTTATACCGAGTGTTGTTACCCTTGTTAATTTATAAAGAATCGGAATGCAATAAAATGGGAAGACTCCAAGAAAAAATTGCAAGACTAGTTAACCAGCTGCATGATAGTTCAATAAAATATCAATAATTAAATATTTGACAACACAATAAACAGCATCAACTATCAACCGGTGTATATCAGCATGCTACTTACTAAGCATGGTGATCCCCAGTTGGGATATGCGCTGTGATTTTTAAGATGAAAATAAATTTCCATAGCAAAGTGTCCCATCAACCCAACACAATTTTGGAGGTAGTTTTTTCGATCAATATAGCATTACAAAGCAGGGCGCTAAGTTTGAGGGAGAAAAACAATGCTCCAAAGAGGCTGTATAAAGTAGAAAAGCAGCAAGACCAAGTAACGACCCTATGTTTATTTCACCTTCCGGAGAGAACCTTGTCCCACACAACAAGACCTAGCCCAGCCTTTCAAGAACTGATGTAAGAAAGTTAGCGGGATGTTTTTGTTTCGATGCATGCAACACGGGAATAATTGCTCCAACCTCTGACACCCGAGTAACCCTCATATAACATGAAGCTTCTTTTGGTAATGATCCAGAAGCCATGTCCGAGCTTGGGGCACCCTGAATCATCATTTCCCACATTAGTTATCACTGAACAGAACTGTAACTTCAGAAACTATGCAAAGAGAGGCAGGAGGCTGGTACCAGACCAAGTGTTGGTCATTTATCTCTATCTCGTTAATATATACAGTACATTCATGGGCATGTGTACACAAACACACAGTTTGGATTCCAGATAAAGGACTTACGATATCTAATCTAATTCTATATCTTTATTTAGGGGCGCCTGGGTGGCTCAGTTGGTTAAGCAGCTGACTCTTGGTTTCGGCTCAGGTTATGATCTTATAGGCACAGGATTGAGCCCCACATCAGGCTCTGCACTGACAGTGCAGAGCCTGCTTGGGATTCTCTCTCCCCCCACCTCTCTCTCTGCCCCTCCCCTACTCATGTGCACTCTCTCTCTCTCCTTCTCTCTCTCTCTAATAAACTTTAAAAAAATACATCTAAATCCTTATTTAAATCCCATTGTCTTGTACCTTTATACTTGAAAGAAGAGATGAAAATTTGGGGCATAGGTAAGATGCTACTGTGAAAATAACATAGCCAGGTTCTGGAAAAAAGCAGAAATGGAAGCAAGCCCTGGCAGACGTGGGGGTTATCGCATACAACACATAGTTTAGTGCAGAAGCCAGAGAGCAGATTTGTTGTTGTCAAAGGATAGAAGGTGTTCACTGAATGAATCTGGTCACAAAACGGTATGTTTAATGTGATCTTCTTCTGTTAAAAACACATGCAGATAGGGGCACCTGAGTGGCTCCTTCGGTTAATCACCTGACTCTTGATCTCAGCTCAGGTCATAATCTCTCTGTTTGTGGGGTTTGAGCCCTGCATCAGGCTCCACACTGAGCATGGAACCTGATCGGGATTCTCTCACTCCTCTCTCTCTCTCTCTCTGCCCCTCGCCAACTCTCAGGCGTGTGCGTGCGCTCTCTCTCTCTCAAAATAAATAAATAAAATTTTAAAAATACATTAACTTTAAAAAACACGTGCTTATACACACATCCACCCGGAAGTACATTTGGTCAAGGTGGAAACAGGGGTAACCCCTGGGTAGTAGAACATGCTTCTGTTTTCTTATTTTGATCTATATTTTCTAATTTTCTTCAATGTTCAAGCACCGGTTTTATTGTAATTAAATATTATGCTAAGGCAATTATTTACTTGAAATGGATTACCTTCTCCACACGTTTTGTAGTCTTCGTTCCCAGCTTCCCCCCTTTGACTTTTCACCACAGCCTCAGCCACAGGGTAAGACTAGCATTTTCCCTTCGGTTTGGCTGTTGAAAGGGATCATTGCTGAAGACTGTGCTGGGGGGGCTGTGATTGTTCCTGTGATTGTGTCTTTCCTGCCCCCCAACACACGCACACACACACGCACGCACGCACGCACATGCTTCTAACTCATACCTGAGATTGATGTTAAGTTTCACTAGCTATTAGCTCTACAGCCCCGACAAGGGAATGAACTTCTCTCAGCATCAAATTCTTCAACTATGAAACATAGCTGATGACACTCACCTTAAGGTGTGTTGCATGAATTAAATGAGGAAGTACATGTAAAAACATGGCCGACACTTGTAAATGGTTGAGCCCCCAATACTATATTGTTTATATAATTTCATTTTTAGCAGACACTTTTCTGCTATATTATTTGGGCACTTTACTGTGGCAGTTATGTGAAGAAATTATTGCCTGGGGCTGCTGACAGATTGAACCGTGCATCTCTAGGACTAGAGGAGCTGAAGCCTAAATATGATTTCTCACCTACAAAAACCACTGAAGCAGTTAGAGAAAAGGAAACTGCAGTTATCCACTTTCTTGTTGTCAGGAAACAGAAAAGTGTTGCCTGATAATCTGACAAGAATGGAGATAGCAAAGGAGATGAGAATAAAATGCTATTATCTCAGTTCACAACTGGAGAGAGAAATGCAGAAAGGTCCCAGCATTACCTTCACCTATGACAGATATTAGAAGGGTTGATTGGAGAGCTCATCCTAACCTGATGTCAAGAATCTATCGCTGTAATCAGCTGTCCCAAGCCTTTTCTGTCCACCTCCAAAAGTGTCCACCAATATCTCCGATAGACTTGCCAAGAATATGGCTTGCATAGGAAAATAAGCAGCCAATTTTCTGGCTACTGGCCAAACGAAAGACTTGAGAACAGAGTTAAGTCTAAATGGATTTTTTTAGTGGAAGACTCTAGCATATGCAATGTAAACCACATCTTTAGTCTCTTCTACGAAACCAGTAAAATTTTCATTGTGCACAACTGCTTTGGAGAACATGGATCCTTTCTGATCAGTTCAAGGACATGCTGACTCCTGCCTCAAGTTGTCACGGGGCCATTATGGAGACTGCCCTCGGGGCCAGCCAGCATAGAGCTCGTTGTGCTCTGGGTAAGTCTGAGATCCTGTTTAGTGCCTCAGTCAAACCCACCTTGGCAAATCCACACTGGTAGCAATGCCACGTGAAGGCTTTCATCACATGACTTTCATCATCGATTTAAGCCAGCAAGGTAACATGTCCAGTGACGCTACATAGAAACTGTCTAACTCCACCACTCACCTAGTCCAACGTGCCCCCAGACCACACTCCTCGAGCCTAAGACCTCCTGGTTCCATTCTTGTCCTTCTGCAGCTGATCCCTCGTTACCTCCAGAACATACCAATCCCGAGGGGCCCTGTGAGCCTATTATTAAATAATACTGCCTAATCATTTGGAAATTAATCCCCCCCACACCTTTTTTTTTTTAATTTCAAGACTAAATATCGCTTACTGCTCCAAACGATGCTTCTTGGGTTTCAACAGACCTCCATCTCTTTTCACATAAACGCTAGGAGTTCACATCATTCTTCAGAACCGAATTAAGTTCCACAAATGGACTGAGCTCGTATGAGGGTCAGGATTTGGTGCAACAAACAGAGACTGTCCTAAGTTTCTCAAGGAGATTGAATAAAGGGAACTGGGTTGTTTCAAACACTGGAAAGGTTCAAGACGGAAAAGTCAGGAGGCCTCCGCTAGGCTGGGTCACGAGCTCCCGAGACCGTCAAGACGACACAATGGTGTTTCGGCTCCTGGGGCTGCCATGGTCCCAAGTCCTCCTCCCAGGAAGCTAACATCCCCACGGCGGAACATGGAGTCTAATAACTGCCTACGCTTGGCACTCGCAGAGCTCGCGTCTTCCACTGCAGGGAGATAGCTGCCACCTAACGTCTGCCTTCCGAATTGCATCCAAGTCCCCTTGGAAGGCTGGACCTAATTCACACGCAGATTCCCAGCTGCAATGCAACCGAAGAAATATAGCTTTTAGCTCCAGCTTCTTCAAGTAGAAGGAGGATAGCTAGTGGAGACCATGGCTTTCAATTCTATTCTATTCTGTACTTCCACATGTGTTTGCAGGTTGTTTTTCTTCTTTGCACGTGTGTACTTGTGAGTCGCCATTTGCCATCCATTCAGATCCACTTTCTCCTCTTCTCTCGGTGACTCTGCTTCAGGGAGCTGGCTTCTCTAGACGACATCACTTGGCCTCCCTTTCTGGTCGTCTTCTAGTCGAACTTGACCGACTGGCGTCTCCTGCAAGAGGCCAGAGGGTATAAGAAGAGGGAGCCCAGGTGTTTCTTCTTTCTCTCCCTCCCTCATCTGAGTGGATCACTTATTTGACAGTGGCCGTGCCCTCTACCATTACAGCTGCTGCCCAGTGGTCCCTCTATTGAGGCTCTGGCTTTTCATGGGCTCTCGGAACCCTGTGCCCTCCCTGTAATAATGGGGGACAATGGCTTCCTGCTGTCGCTAGTGTCTGGTGCCTCAGCATCCTCTGTTGCTTCCCTTATCCCTATTCCCATATCTGCAATTCTCCCTTTCATTAAAAACCACTTGAACCCATCTAACTGGAGCTCTGCTTCCCTCAAGACCGTCCTCTCATCTCAGAGGCAGCCCGCCACCCCCTCCAACAGGGCCCACACATCCTCCCACTCTTCACTTTTCCCTCCCCTGCCTACACCCACACTACCGAGCCTTTGTGCCTCCTGCCCAGGATCTCGCATTATGTAACATAATTTATGAACTAATTGGTAGCATGAAAGTTTCTCCAAGATAAGCTTTCTCAATTTTAAGAGGAGGCATATGCTATACTACAGAAATACCAATATTATGGTAAACACTTTAGGCAAAAGTTGGGAACATGCTTGGAGGAGATTGGTCTATAGAGCCCAGAACCTATAAAGAGGAATGCCTGTATGTTCAGAAGCCCGTTCCTAAGTAAATGATAAAATTTGATTTGATATTCGGAAAACAGAGAGCACGCCCCTTAAGGACAGAGATTTTGTCTTGTTCTCAGTTCTTTCTCCAGCATCTGCCACAGCACATGACACATGGTAAAAATTGCATACATGTTTAGGTGAAGGAATCAAAGAGTAAACATGGCAGGAAGCTAGTTGATCCTTTGTGTCTCAGCCATCCCAACACCTCCACGCCCGTGGTTTTCTGGGGCACCATTTATTCATTATCCATCAACACAAAACCCACATTTGGCCCTTAGAATTCTCACTGTGCTCTTGGATGAGTCTTAGCGCCCTCACTGGGTCTTAGCGCCCTCATTGGCAGGAAGGCCAGAGTCAGAGACTGTCAACATTTACGACTAAAACAAAATTAAAAATGCTTTTACCACATTTTTTTATTTGGTGGGTGCTCTTGCTTTGTTTGATTTTATCTGGTTGATTGCTTCGGTAAACTACGGGTTTGTTTTTTGGCATGAATATGGCATTTTGAGATAGCATATGTTCCTAAGATAATGTCCCACTTGTGTTGACATTAACCACTTTATAGGAATTGCCTGAGGCACCCTGACCATGCACAAGTTTATCTTTCAGAAAAGTTTACCTTTGTATAAGAGCTCGCGAGGGAAGGCCAGCCTAAATTAGAAGCCATTTTTTTTTTAAGTGGGGGACAAAACGCCTCACTGACAAAAATATGCTAACCAACATCATGGTCCAGAATAGCAATTACCCAAGACTGAGAGGCAAAGTACATTCCATAGCCATGAACAACTGCCAATACAGAGCAAAAATCGAAAGCCTAAGCTTTTCAAATACATTGCAGTTTCTGAAAAGATAAACCAAATTGGGGAAACCATTAAAACCTAGATTAGAGTATTTCTCTTCTACCATCAACTTTGTCAGAAATAATACAAATCCTTAAGCATCTTTAACTAGAGGGAAACAATCCATTCTCAAACAGAGGAAATAATGACATGCAAACCAATGCTATTAAAGACTAGATTGAGAAAGTCCTAGCTCAAAACTATAGACATGGTAAAGCTACAAGAATAAAGGCCACATCCCCATAATTACTCTCGATCTAAACCAGAAATACTTTGTGACTCCAAGCTAGTCTAATGTGTTGCGTGTGAATAATTACGGCTTCATCTGAGCTTCTCAAATAGTTTTGGGCAACAGACACTAACCTCAGCCAAGCAGAGTTCTTACCTTCCTAATTTAGAGATTCACCTCAGAAGTTATTGCTGAATTGTGGGCAAAATTAGCTTGAGAATAGGAATGTAAGTGGTATGAGAATTCCTTTCGAGGAGGGTGCCATCTTTGTTGGGGAAGTTTCCGGTAGAACCACGTGGGGCACCTTCTGGCCAGTGGATTTTGAAAAGGACATCACGTGTTGCTTTGAAGCAGAAGCATACAGGAGGACTTGAATGCGCTGCAGAGTCTCTGTCAGCCTGAGTCCCTGAGTGGCTCTATGGAATGGAGCTCCTCGATGACCCATGTCGGACGTCTACCAAGAATGAGGGGGAGGGGCGCCTGGGGGGCGCAGTCGGTTAAGCGTCCGACTTCAGCCAGGTCACGATCTCGCGGTCCGGGAGTTCAAGCCCCGCGTCGGGCTCTGGGCTGATGGCTCGGAGCCTGGAGCCTGTTTCCGATGCTGTGTCTCCCTCTCTCTCTGCCCCTCCCCCGTTCATGCTCTGTCTCTCTCTGTCCCCAAAATAAATAAACGTTGAAAAAAAAAATTAAAAAAAAAAAAAGAATGAGGGGGAAAAAGTTGTGGTGGAAGCCTGTAAGCTTTTAGAGTTAATATGCTATGTCACCTACCCTGACTAATACAGATCAGAAGATCAGATCTTGAAAAACCTAGGTGTTCGCGAAACTGATCGGCATGAAGAATTTTGTCCTTGTTCTAAGAAAGAAAAAGAGAGTAATATAGGCAGGAAATGAAGAAAGGCTGTGAGTTATACAATGAAATCTCTACCCTGTAACTGCCAAATCTTGAGTAAATGCTACAAAAAACTCACAAAACACTCGTTATGGATGGATTATCAGTAAGGCAACTCATCTTTGCACAAGAATGAGGCAGCAATAGAATAGAAGCAAAGTACTTACTCTCAGAGGCAGGAAGACAACATCACTAGACAGTCTTATGAAATTTTCATCTCATGAATAGGGGGATTGAGGCCCTCCTGTGTCAAACTGAAGGGTCAAGGAAGCTTAAGCTCTCTTTTTTGTTCAGACTATTGGACTACTTCCTACAGTCATAGGAAAAGGTTTTTTACTCTTAAAAAAAAAAAAAAACACTTACTTTCTCTAGATTAATAAAATCCAGGCAGTCTAGTTAGATGATCATAGAATCTCAGAACCTCAAGTTCGGAAAGAATATTAAAGGTCAGCTACTTTGACCATTCCTATTCTCTCTTTCTCGGGCAATCCCACCGGGTGGCTTCTGATGTCTGCTCGGACATCTCCAACGGCAGAGAATTCAGCCTCTTCTAAAGCAACCCACTCCACCTCTGCATTGCTTTGACAGCCTCTAAGTTCTCCCTTACACTGAGCTAAAGTCTCTCTCCCTGTACCTTTTACTCAGTGGCCCGAGTTCTACCTCTTGAGGTATACAAAACAAGTACGATGCCTCTTTCATAAAAGAGGTCTTCAAAGGCTTAAGGGCAACAACAATCATGTCCTCCTCCTCCAAAAGTTATTTTTGGAAAAGCATTAGCCATATTCCCTTCACCAAGCCTGGATGAGGTCTGTCCCTTTTCTTCTACTAATTACTCTGCCCTTCAGAAGTGGGTTAGATGGCAGGAAGGGGGAATAAAAGGAAATACAGATCATGTTAATATCATGTTAATATCAACTGAAGCCCTAATTAAGCAAGATTTCTTGTCTGCTCATTACCTCCTCATGAATCTCAGCTCAAGAGACCCATTAAATGGGTGAGAACTAGAGTTGCCTTTTGAGTAAATCAAGTAAGAACTGCCCCTCCTGGTATCATTTGAGGCTACGCCAGAGCCTTCTGCCTCAAAATCCTAAACTCAACACAAAGCTTTTGGCCATTACGTCTTCTTTGGATAACTGGGGTTTCCCTGATTCACCACCATAACAACAATTATGAAACATTTCTCTGACTGCAGCCCGCTCACCAAGATAAGACTGCCCATTCTCATTTGCTAGTGACACTCCAAAGATTCAAAGTCAGAGTTGATATGGCTGACACGGTACATCTGGATGGCCCGGAAATGAAGAAACGTTTCTCCTTTATACCTTTCTGACCTCGCTTATAACATGAGTCCCCAATACAGAATGCTCCATATGTCTTACTGAGTTTTCAAATGACTCTTTCAGATTTTATGTTTACCCCATAATTTCTATCACTCAGACAGAGCTCAATGATCCTAAGAGACAGACTACTTGCTAACCCTTCCCCTCCAGTCTGTAGGCATGTCTTTGTCCACGTCTGGGCTCCTCCTCCTTCTCATGCAAAGCAACCCTTAAAGATTAACCCACCAGATCCTCTAGAGATGCCCACACAAGTCTGAATTCTGGAGTAAATATAGCTTAGGTTCAAGTTGAGAGCCAGGACTGCATATTTCTGGTTCTTAAAGGTTTTAAAGAAGATGAAATGCATTTAGCATCCTAGGGCAAAAGGATTCACAAAATAGGCGTGTTTCGGTGACAAAGCACTTGCTCTACATAGCCTAAGGGTAAATGCCAATGCATATTTAAATTTTTTTTTCCAACGTTTTTTATTTTATTATTGGGACAGAGAGAGACAGAGCATGAACGGGGGAGGGGCAGAGAGAGAGGGAGACACAGAATCGGAAACAGGCTCCAGGCTCTGAGCCATCAGCGCAGAGCCCGACGCGGAGCTCGAACTCACGGACCGAGAGATCATGACCTGGCTGAAGTCGGACGCTTAACCGACTGTGCCACCCAGGCGCCCCATGCCAATGCATATTTAAAATGGAGTGGGGGGAGTAGAAATAAATTGGAACATCCCCAATGTCAACCTTTGGTTTCATGTCCTAGCTCCTACCAGCTGAGTAACCTTCCGTAGGTTATTTAATTTCTTTGAGATTTCAGTTTTCTCATCCTAAAATATATAGAGTATAAATCCCATTCTCATCAGCTCCAACCCCTTTATTTAAGAATTACATGAGGGGCACCTGGGTGGCCTTGATTTCAGCTCAGATCATGATCTGGCGGTTTGTGGGATTGAGCTCCATGTCAGGCTCTGCACTAATGGTGGGAAGCTTGCTTGGGATTCTTTCTCTTCCTCTCTCTCTGCCCTTTCCCCGCTGGCTCTCAAAACAAATGAATGAACTTTAAAAAAAGGAATTACAGGGGCACCTGGGTGGCTCAGTAGGTTAAGTATCTGACTTCAGTGCCGGTCATGATCTCACGGTTCATGAGTTTGATTGAGCCCCGGATGGGGCTGTCTACTGTCGGCACAGAGCCCTCTTTGGATCCTCTGTCCCCCTCTCTCTCTGCTCTGGCCCCGCTCACACACGTGCTCACCCTCTCTCTCTCAAAAATAAAATAAAACGTTAAAAAATAAAATATTATTTTTAAAAAGTAAATAAAAAATAAATTAAAAAAAGAATTGAGATAATATTTGTAACTAGTACAGTGCCTGATATAAAGTAAGGAACCGATGAATGTTCGTTCTTCTCTTCCCCCACCTGCTCAGCTTCTCTCCTTGTCCTTATCCAAGAAATATAAAGACATGTGGATTAGCCAGAGAGGCTGAACCCACAACTTCAGATGCAGCAGAGAAAGTAGCCCCCCTCCCCTGGGACAACAAGGTACGGAGCAAGTGTTCTCCTGCAGGCTGCTGGAGAGTACGAGCTTCAGAATGAAATGTAAGGCCACCAGGCTCCATGAGGAACTACAACCACAAACCATAGGTCAGCGATCACAAGTGCTTGGTAGGGAGGGGAGTTCGTGGGGGTTTTTTACCCAGATGGAAAGAAACATTAACAAAACTCCCCCCCCTCAAAATTCAGTTTATATCTGCGCATGTAGTACACCCACTTGCCTTTTTATCTAAAGAAAGCCAGTGTCTTTTACAAAGTGTTAACAAAATAGTAAGAGTATTCAATAGACGGAGGAACATGCAGCATCTTAGCATGGCATTATACAAAACAATGCGAGCTTAAATAAGAAGCACTTTATCTAAGAAGCCAGCATACAATTATCCAACATGAATAGCACGGAAAAAACATTTTAATGCCATACCTTCCTGACTTGCCATTTTCCCCAGGGCACCTCAAAAAAAAGGAAGAAATTGGTTTAAATACATAAAGCCAGAAGCTTCCCCCACCCCCTCTGCTCCCGTCTCTAGCGAGGGAACAGCAAGGCATTAACTCAGAGGGAAGGCTGCCACCTACTGGGCCATCGCTAACATCCCTCAACATTTTCTGTGGGCTTTTCAAGGTCTCCCCGCTTAAAATCCTGATTTGGCCCGAAGCCGCTTAGTTAGTGACAGTGACAAAATCATAACCCAAGACACTACTGCACAGAAACTTAAAAGCTACAACATGAATTAATCATAGGACAACCTCTTGCGAATTTCACAGCAACATTTTTGCTTTAAGCATCAGAGAGCTTGCGTTTTCAAAGAGGAGGGGAAAAAAAAACCCTTTCTCTCTAAATTTCTGTTGTTGTTTTCTAAGGACAGAGTGCTTTAATAGTCGGTAAGTGCTGCTAATTGCTCCCTGGACAGCCCTAATCTGGCCATTTCCTCCCTGCCTTTTACTCCATAAATCCTTCAGAAGACTAATATATTGGTTCAGTATCCTCAAAAGGACCCCCTTTGATTGGATTGGTTTACATGTTTACAAATAGTTTCTCTACCCCCACCATTTGAAAGAGCCCATTGTTAGAAAATCTTTTATTATTGATGCTCTGAACAACTCCAGGCTTATCACGTATGCCCAAGATCAACCACCAAACACTTCTTTTTCTTCCTTCCTCTTTCTTTCTTTCTTTCTTTCTCTCTCTCTCTCTCTCTCTCTCTCTCTCGTATTTTGTTTTTGTTTTCATTTTAAGAACACACCACCTTTACTCAAAACAAGCAGAAAATAAGAGTTTTCTGCCTCTAACCGTTCTAGACCTTAGGACAAATCACTGTGCCTCAAAGTCTCCATTCACAAAGTGGGAAAAAGAAACCTGCTTTAATAATAATAATGGTTACATTTAATAGGTGCACAGCTCACAGCTCTGTCATGATGGAGACTTTCTCCTAGTCTTTGAACCCCGCCCATGAGGTAAGAATCATCACCCTAAAGAAGAGAGTGATTACCAAGGCCAACCATGTAGTAAGTGGAGGAGACAGAATTCACACTCAGAACTTCCAGTCCGTGGGGACTATTCCTGCTCTCTCCTGCTACTGCTCTTGAGCAAAAGAGGGACTCAGGTAACTGAATGCACTCGATGAGGATAAAACTGTATGCAAATTCACGTTCCAGAAAGAACAAAGGCTATTCTTTGAACTGAGAAGTTGGAAAAACTGGCCCCAAACAAATACTTAGTACTCTAAGATGTAGAAATATTTGCCTATGCGACCAGGCAAACAGGATGGATGGATGCATGGATGGATGGATGGATGGATGGATGGACGGACAGACAGGTAGATATATGGACAGATTGATTAGAAAGAGCTCCTCTGGGGGTGCCTGGGTGGCCCAGTCGGTTAAGCATCCAACTTTGGCTCAGGTCATGATCTCATGGTTTGTGAGTTCAAGCCCCGCATCAGGCTCTGTGCTGACAGCTCAGAACCTGGATCCTGCTTTGGATTCTGTGTCTCCCTCTCTCTCTCCACCCCTCCCCCACTTGCACTGTCTCTCTCTCTCTCTCTCTCTCTCTCTCTCTCTCTCTCAAAGATAAATAGAAATTAAACACACACACACACACACACACACACACACAGAAAGAGCTCTTCTGTTTATGACTTCTGTTGCAGAAAGTTGCCAGTTATTCAAAAGGGACATTATCCTGGGGCGCCTGGGTGGCTCAGTCGGTTAAGTGTCCGACTTCGGCTCAGGTCATGATCTCGCGGTCTGTGAGTTCGAGCCCCGCGTCGGGCTCTGTGCTGACAGCTCAGAGCCTGGAGCCTGTTTCCGATTCTGTGCCTCCCTCTCTCTCTGACCCTCCCCCATTCATGCTCTGTCTCTCCCTGTCTCAAAAATAAATAAACATTAAAAAAATTTAAAAAAAAAAGGGACATTATCCTGGTTCTTTTTCATTTCAGGCTTTTACCCCTGCATGTTTGCAGATTGCTTAATTACTTCATTGGGCTTTGGAACTCATACATTACAGATACATGATCATCCAAGTCATTACCTGCATATTTTCCCATTAAGAATAATTATAGCTCTTACCACCACTGCCCATGTACTTACGTCCTGCAGGCCTGGGCACACTGAAGTAATCATCTTTTGAAAATGATCTTGATGGGCGAGTGTTGCGTGCACAATCGGTAATGAGCAAGACGAGGTGGGAAGATTTCCATCTCCTCCATCACTGAGTGGTTCAAAAGTCACATTCTTGTTATTTCATCACAGTGCCATGCAGGACGCTGAGGTGGTTTATGTTCTCCAGAAAAGTGAGTTCGCACCGAATGCGGAGACAAGACCCAGGGGATGCGGGATTGTATCTCCCTCTCTATGGATTATCTTTCTGAGCACGGCCACATCACCCATTTCCTGGCTCAATTTCATTGTCTACAAAATGGGATTTATAAGATGCTTTAAAAACCTCCGATCATCAAATCTGAGATGGGACAGTCTTATAGATGGCACCATAACTTTTTATACTGATTGAGAGCCCAAGTTCTGGAATGATGGCTCTTCTACTTTATCAACTCTGTAACCTTGGGCATGTTACTTAACCTCTTGGAGCCTCAGTTTCCACATCTGTAAAGAGGAGATAGTAATAGTCCATGCCCCTTAGAGATTCAGCGAGATCCCACTTGTAAAGCACTTCACCCAGTTCAAGATACAGGTGAAAGTCCAGGGAATGTTGGCTATGACGATTATCATCAGATCTAAACTGGAAGAGTCTGGGGACTGTTCAACATAGCTCAGGCAACACATCTAAATTAAAAACAATAATTGCCTGCCAGATAAGAGTCCGAAGACATTGTGAAGGGGTCACAGGTTATTTTAATCAGTGGATCATGAAGGCGTTCAATTTCAAAGGTAGGAGGCAGACAAGCTAGCAGATGTTCGAAAAAATGTTAGATTATAACCAAGAAAAAACTGTTTCAATGACTGGTTGGTAAATACTCTATAACCGGTTTCTTCAAGAGTTAATTATTCTTAAGTTTTTAAAAAATCTTTTTGTTTTCTTTTCAATACAGCTAAAAAGCATTCCCTGTTAAGTTTCTTAGATTTTACATAAGCACTGAAAAGCCTCCATTAAATTGCCTATTACCGCCTAGAAAAGGTTAATATTTTTGTAAATCATTCCACTAGCCCTCACCCATGGTCTGTCTTATTACACTCCCCATTTCCAATGAATAACGTTGCTCTGTATACAACCTTCCCTACATATTGTTCTTTGTACTTAGCTGTGTATTAGAAGCAACTTTTTTTTTTAATTTTTTTTTCAACGTTTATTTATTTTTGGGACAGAGAGAGACAGAGCATGAACGGGGGAGGGGCAGAGAGAGAGGGAGACACAGAATCGGAAACAGGCTCCAGGCTCCGAGCCATCAGCCCAGAGCCCGACGCGGGGCTCGAACTCACGGACCGCGAGAGCGTGACCTGGCTGAAGTCGGACGCTTAACCGACTGCGCCACCCAGGCGCCCCTAGAAGCAACTTTATATGTCACTTAATATACTTTTCATTTTCTTAGTGGCGAGCTGACTCTCTATTCAGTTAACGCAATTTATTTCACCGAG
The DNA here is from genome assembly GCF_016509475.1 of Prionailurus bengalensis. Lineage (NCBI taxonomy): Eukaryota > Metazoa > Chordata > Mammalia > Carnivora > Felidae > Prionailurus > Prionailurus bengalensis. Next base: position 164,394,171 of record NC_057345.1, on the reverse strand, counting down.
TGTCGTGGTCGGCTGGTTATTTTGGTTTGTCCCCAGCTGGCTGTCAGGAGCAACTATGTAGCCTAAGCCTTCGGATACATTTCTAGAAGTGGGCTGGCTAGATCAGTGAAAATGTACTTTTTTAAAACAGCAAGCATTGTTTGTCAAACTCTCATATTTCTACCTTGATTTGGACACATAGATACACCATCTTTTTGAAGTGTGAACACGGTCCCCCACCACAAACGATGCAGTCGAGTTTCCCACCGCTGGGTAAACTGCAGAGGTCAGCAGCTTACCCGTCGTGCCGTGGGTAAGCCTCGCCCTGGGAACACCACCTTCGTGATGACGGTATCTCCCCTGCCGGGGAAATATGCCATGTCCTCATCTCAGCTAGAATTTGGTGCCCCCACTGGAAAAAAAAAAAAGTGTGTGTTTCTTCTGGGACAGACTGTCTTTGAAGCGGGTCCTGCTGGCACTAGTCGGTGGTGCTGTAAGAAGCAAATGGCCAAGGGTTCTGAGCACGGTGTCTACCTGGGTCCCGGTGGACTAAACATGTCACATTTATAACCTTCTTAGCCGTGCTTCCCATGAGCGGGGGACAGCATAAACTTGAGTGTCCCGGCCAATATGCCCAACTGAATATGACTGTCGAAGTGTCTGGGGCTCTTGGTTTTCCAGGACACGTTTGTGTCACTGATGTGAGCCAGCTGTTGTTTAAAACTGTCTGTTCAGGAACTTCAACCCCTTTTTTAAAGGGATTTGAAATATAAGCTTCTATGTGCACAGCATATCCCCGGGAGGAGGCGCAAGCAACTGGGGACAAGGTTCGCCTCTGGCCAGGGAGAGGGAAGGGATTGCAACTGGGCGAGAGACATCCTTCACACTGGATCCTTCGCACGGTGTTGCTTTCTTACCGGGTGCGCGTATACAAAAGGGAAATTTTTCAGCCAGAAAGACGAAGCCCAAAAGAGACAACCATGCATGTAGATGTTTCGCGTTGTCAGCTACCGGATTAGGAAAACATAAGCAAAACAAGGTACTTGAATCATTTCACAAAAAGGGTATATATAGTTGTTTATTTAAGAATGCAAGGTCTGGAGCCAGACTGCCTGGGTCCACAACACCGCTCTGTCGCTTACTAGCTCTGTGATCTTAGACGATTACCAACCCCCCGCCCCCCGTACGTCAGTGTCCTCCTCCATAAAATGGGGTAATTGTACTCCCTACTTCACAGTTACTTGCATTCAGTGAGTAAAAACACAAAAGCCCCCAGAACAGTAACTAGCACACAGCACGTGATCATTGTAGATTAGCTATCATTATTGCTACGGTTGTCGCTAACATTCTTCATTCAAATTTTGCAATGTTATCATTACAACAGCAAAGAGCCCTCCCTACGATTTGTAGGTTTTGAAAAGCAAAGGGCAATTTTACTGCAAGTGTCTAACCGATTTGAAGTTATTTCCAACTATGCAAGCAGTCGATGGGAGAGGGAGAGGGGTGCCAAACTTCCCTTTAGTTCGTAGTGGTTCCAGATTTGAGAGCGGGCGCCCACAAGTCTTTGCAAGAGTAGGTGACCCAAATCACCTGGGGAGTTTGGTTTTTGTTTTCTTTGTGCGTCAACGCGATCTTGTTTCTCTCTTCTTTTGAGCATGGGTGGGGTGCAGGGGGGGGAAGAGACGGCGGTTGAACAAACGACAGAAACTCGAGTTTCAGGACCCATTTAACGCGATTGCCCCTTAACTGTGTAGGCGCAAACACTTTTACATTTTAATTCCAGCATAATTAAGAGACAGGGTTATATTAGTTTCAGGTGTACAACAGAGCGATTCAACCATTCTACGCGTTGCTCAGTGCTCATCACGATAAGTGTGCTCTTCGGGAAGCACATGTTTTGAAATCAGTATTTGCCTAAGGAAACCATTCACGAGATAGGAAGGCGTTAAAGCTTCCTGAAAACATTCTAATCCCACCTACTGTGCATAATGTGCTCAGTCATTGGAAATGTATTGCCGGCAAAGCAGATGATGTGGTGACGGGGACAAGTAGACTCTGCTGTCACACAAGCCTGGATACATTCCTTGGCCCAACATTTTACCGAACGTGATAAACATAGTGCTGTTACTATGCCTGTTTTATGGGTGACCCTTGCTGCCTTATATCAGTGTGGCTCTTCTCAAGCTGCCAGTGTCAGCAGAGTGGGATCTCTCCTCCAGGATTTCAGGGTCAGGCCATCCCAAACTCGGGTCAACATATTTAATTAATGAGAGTACAGCAGATGCTAGTTTTAAGGCTTCTATCCTGAGGTCTTAGCCGATTCACTGCTATGCCTCACACACAATAAGCATTTGCTGAATGAAGCCCCAAATTGAACATGAGGGTGTAACATAGCATTGCCCCCGTGAAGACAAGGCTACCTAGGGGCGCCTGGGTGGCTCAGTCGGTTAGGCCTCTGACTTCGGCTCCGGTCATGATCTCGTGGTTCGTGGGTTTGAGCCCCGCATCGGGCTCTCTGCTGACGGCTGGGAACCTGGAGCCTGCTTCGGATCCTGTGTCTCAGTCTCTCTCTGCCCCTGTCCGCCTTCTCAAAAATAAGCATTTTTTAAAAATCTAAAGGAAGAAAAAAAAAAAAGACAGGACTATCTCAAGTGCTCTGGATCCACCAAATGTTCAGGCATAAAAAGACTGTGTTGTTTAGTCCGGGGTTTCTCAGTCCACTGCTAAAGGTGATTCAAACAGGGTTAAGGGTAGGAATTGGGTCCAAACAAGCAAGTCTAGTTAGAAAACATTTTCGTTGCATGCACACGGGTTGTGTGAAGCTTTGAATTCTGATTCCCAGCACGACCGATGATAATACCTTTAAAAATAAACTGAAAATTGGCTCGTTTAATTGTGCCAAGTGATTCAAAATCCAAGAAGTGTCAAAACGTGGGCCCCAGGAGGAATGATCTGATAGACAGCCTAAAAACAGACCGAAACTAACATAACGTTGTACGGGAACTGTGCTTCCATAAAAACTGAACATCGAAACAGAGACAAACGTCTATCCTACTCTCTTCTGCTGCAACGCCCGTTTTGCCCCATCATTACAGCAGGAAGCAATGAGCAAAGATTGTCCCGTACGCCACAGGGCTCAGTGTCCCTCCTGCGGATCAGACACCTTCTTTGAGCAGGGATTTAACTGCACAACATAACTTTAAAGAAAGATCGCCCGTAATGTTACATACCTTTTGAGTAAACATTGAGTGAATTATATTTAAGCCTCCTAAATTAGAGTTTGTCAAGACACCAGACCCCGACATTTCAAGAGCAATGTGGTAGTGAAACACCAAGATGCTTGATGGGTACAGATTAACTGACAGGATCACGTGCTTGTCTTGTCCGCGGCCCCAAACTATATGGCATTCCCATGGTTACGTTTCCCCCATCTACCGGGAAGAGGTGGGTTCCTGGGATGCAAACAGTCTTGGTGATATTAAGGCTGAGATGGCCCTTTGGGGTTTGTAGGCATCTTAATGATAGTGCATTTGTTTTATAATTTTAACTGAGGTTACTGGATAAACATTTGTAACGCATCCTCATTATTAGGCTAAGGAAAGAAATCTATTTCTGCCAACAGAGAGCATATAAATCTTCGCTACCTCTTTGGTCCCCACTAGTTTACATTTAGAACATCACACCTTTTCTGAAAAGCTGTTGGAGACATATGCTCTTGTTATTGTCCTTCAGTGATTTATCACTTAACTCTGAAACAGGCAATATATCCAACTTACCCCCTAACTGGTGTCCTATTCCAATTATCATTAATTAGGTCAAAATATGTTACTTTTACACAAAGCATGATTTTTTAAATCTTATGCTTTGAACCACCAGTGAATATTTGTACATCTCTTTAGCTAATATTTATTGAAAACCCATTATGTGCCCAACACTGTTACTCAGTGGTATTTTTTTAATTTTTTTTAATGTTTATTTTTGAGAGAGGCAGACAGAGACAGAGTGCAAGCAGAGAAGGGGCAGAGAAAGAGGGAGACACAGAATCCGAAGCAGGCTCCAGGCTCTGAGCTGTCAGCACAGACCCTGATGCGGGGCTCAAGCTCATGAACCACGAGATCATGACCGGAGCCCAAGTTGGATGCTTAACCGACTGAGCCACAAAGGTGCCCCATCAGTGGTATTTTTTAAGCTTCCCAAATAGATCTCAAACTTCTCATATGAAAAATTTATTCTTAGAGAGAGAGAGAGAGAGAGAGAGAGAGAGAGAGAGAGAATTTGTGAGAAAAGCCCCAGTGTCAGAAGGTAAATATATAAGATTGTGGCTTTTTATACCAGCTCTGTCAATGATCCGCGTGTGACCCACAAGTCATGTATCTCTCTGTGCCTCTGTTTCTTCACCTGCAACAGAGTAGTAGTAATTTTTTCTTGACCTGATTCAGCTGTTAGGAGAAAGAGCTAATAAAAATTGTTGTGAAGTACCATGAATATTGAAAAGTGCATCATCGTCATGATTAATAATAATGTATAAAGCTCAAATATTGAAATGACTCTCTGGCATCATTCCAAATCAAGAAATATAAGCTCTGGCCTTGCATAGCAATGAAGAGAAACAGTGTGAGATACCCTTATTGTACCGGTTCAAATGAACACAGTGATGAATATCTTTAATTACAGTGTATTCTGTAACAGTGTGTGTGTGCGCGTGCCTGTGCACGCATGAGTGTGTGTGTGTGTGTGTGTGTGTGTGTGTGTTAAACTAAATGTATTGCAGTCCTCTCAATAACACATCCAGGGTTCAAACAGAACCATTCCAAAGCCAGGCAGACATTTGTATATCTGTACCTAACCTTAGAATGGGATGCTCATTTTGATAGAGGACGCAAGCAGCTAGCGGTCCTCTGTTAAAGAAAGTTGGCTCTGATTTCATAGATCTCAAAAGCTGTCATCCTCACGTTAGCTGACTATCTGGCACCTAATGAGAAAAATAAATTGCTTTTACTTTCCACAAAATACATTTGCATTTAGAACTTTTTTTTTGTGACTCGTAAAAGGTTTATAAAGCATCCACTCAAACCCTTCTACCTGCATTTTTCACCTAAAAGGGTCTTTATGAAATCTTACGGTAAATTTAATAACCCTCTTCAATAAACATGAGCTTTTATGAGTATGACATACCTAAATAGACTCAATGGTCTGGGAATAAAATCTGCATCAGTAATATTTTCAGTGCTGTAATATCCTCCATATTAAGCCATGTACCGAGTCGACTCCTCCATAAGAAAAAAAAAAATTAGTCTCCAAGTTTAAGAAAGCAACTGGTCACTGAACACTTGGGTGACTCATTAAGTTCGATGTGAAATGTCCTGATGTGTACAATATCGAGCTTCATAATATTCGAACATTAGCATCTTTCATTTCTTCCATTTTCGGCAAATGCACATTATAGAAATAACTTTAGAAACGGCCTTCGGTAATCACTCATACTGAGTTTTTCAGGAAAGGGGCCTTCACGTGAAACGCTTGGGGATTTCAGCCGCCTCCGCGGGGAACTTCTGCTTGGGTGAGCTGCTGACGCGAGCCCTATTGCCGCGGTATCTCATGGCTCCTTTCACCAGGTAAGCTACCAAATTAGGCATGAGGCTGGGACCCTCATTTCTCCTATTACTGGTGTGGATCAGTAAGGAAGACAGGAAAACGCTAGTGACTTTTTTATAGCTGCTATATAACACGAGAATGAAATGTCAGAGCCCTGGAAACTGCATCTCTCTTAGTCCTATCAAAGCTCGTCCAGCTACTGCTGATACTGAGACTTGCCCCTCGCCTTCAACGTTGCCTTGTCAGCAGGTAGCAATTTAAAATTCAGCAATGCAGAGCAGTCCAAAGAGTCAAGGCATCCTGATTGGGATTCAGTAGTTACTGAACATCTACATGCGCTAAGGGCTTGGGCAAACCTTCAGGGCATCCCACCTTCACCGTCTTAAGGTAGCACACTTCCCACAATTAGACGTACTCTTGGGAAGTTGGATGTAAATCGTTTCCTCGATAATTAATTCATACTTATAACACACCAAGGGATTGCATTCTAAAATATGATGAACGCTTTCACACAACTTGTTTTCGAATTCTTAAATCATGTCTTTTTTCAATCAAGATTTACATATTTAAATTAAGCTTCGCTTAAAAGCAGAATAGATAGAGCTCGATGAAACGGAAACAAAACCACGGATTCTCGTTTTAGTCCTTATTTCTAGCTCCTCTTGCCCTCTCATAATTTCTTTTAAAGTTTACTTATTTATTTTGAGAGAGACAGAGACAGTATGCGTCGGGGAGGGGCAGAGAGAGGGGGGCAGAAAGAGAATCACAAGCAGCCTCGACGCCGGCAGCACGGAGCCTGAGGCAGGGCTCAAATTCAGGAAACCGTGAGATCAACGACTGAGCCAAAACCAAGAGTTGGATGCTTAACCCACTGAGCCACCCAGGTGCCCTCTCGTGGTTTTTTTTTAAGCAGACTTTCTAGCCAGAAGCAAATGGAGAAAATATGTCCAACGGTCAAAAAATCTGTGTCCTCTGCTTTTTGAGTTCAAACGTCCTTTTTTCAAATCATTAGATGATAAGAAGCAGAATGATTGGAGCGGAAGAGCGAGCGGTCAACAAAAGACCACAGGAGGAAACGATTCAACTGTGCTTTTCGCCTTCGTACCACACTTATCCTTATCCTGGACTCCACAACTCTGGACACGAGCACTCAGAAACCAAGAGGGACCTTCTCCTTTCCTGCTTACTTCTTCCATCAATCACCTCAGGCTAGAAGAAGCAGAATTGCCTGGCCTGCATGCCCCTCCTGCTCAAGTTCCCGGTCCTCACCTCCTCCCTGGCTCTTGTCCGCCATTTTGGTGACCCTGGAGGCCAAAGCGACTTGTGAATTTTGTAGGACGCTTAGACAAAGCCGAGTTAGGCAATCTCAGAAAACACCCAGGCCTCACCTTGAAATCTTCCTCGCCCCCAGCCTCTTCTCGGCAGACAGGTGATAACAAACAAAGGAAGCTTCCTTCAAAACAGAGTCGGGAATCCCTGAAGGGGGCGCTCTCACACACATGGCACTCCTTGCAGCAGGCATAACCAGTAGAAAGAAGATACGAATTATCATGCTTTTAAGAAAAAGAAGGAAGACCCCTCCCTGCCCCAGCAACAATGGGCTCACCACAGCTTGTGGCCAATGAGAAACTGCCCCAACTTCAAACTCTTGTTCTAAGCCAATGAACTGTTCTTCAAAGCAACCCTCCGCAGTTTCCTCCTCTCCTCCATCAGAGCAAGCCCCTCTCCTTTGTTCTCGCGGCCTGCCTATGGATCGCTGTAGTTTCCTTGCCCCAAATTGCCTTTCCTCTGTTATTTCCCGAATAAACTCATTTTGCTAGTAAAATACCTGGCTATTGTATTTTTAAGGTTGATAACAGCAGCAACCAAGTGACACAGTTGGTCCAAAGGCTGACAAAGAAAACAGAAATAAGTGAAAAAGGCCTCCCGTTAATCAAAAAAATTAATCAACCGAATAGATCATTGTTTTAAAACTTGTTTGTAAGGCCTTCAGCCGTGCCTGCCACCCACAGAGCACTGGAGGGTATCTGCTGGGATCCTCGCCAGCCTGGACCGGGAACCCAATCTTAGTGCCAGAGAGCTCCCAATGACCATGAAGACTCTTCCTAAGGCCTGCATAGCTGTACCTGCTAAATGTTCAATTCCCAAGAATCAGCGAAGCCTACTGCTCCCAATTGCTGCATTTTAAAACTACCAAATAAAATGAATGGGGTGATGATACAGAGAAAAGGAAACATTTAAGGATAATGAGCACAGAGCACAGAGCTTCATCCTACGCAGGGGGGAGAAAGGTCAGTAAACGTAGCACACAAATAATAGTCCTTGCAAATCATCTCCTAATTAATCCTCATCCAGCCAAAATGTACTAGTTTAACCTTTTCATTCTGGGTTTCTCACAATATTTACAAACCACTGCCTCCCAACAGGAATGGAAAACACATCCATTCTGGAAGCTTCGCGACTGAGCGTGCCCCTAAATGTGCTCCAACAGGACAGGGGGAAAGGCGCCTGGCACTGCCCCTCCTCCTGCTGAGACCAGTGGAGTCCGATCACGCCATCGGAAGCCACAATCCAATCACTTAGGACTGTTGTCTCCATTTTCAGTGCCAGAGTTCCATGTGCTTCGTGGCAAAGCATTTTGGGTTTTGTTTTGTTTTCAAATCACAGAAATATAATTGATCCTTCTAAAACAATGGAGCTGGCCTCAATAAAAATAAAAAAAAATAAAACACAGGTCTCCCTTAAATCCTCCCCAAGAGTGTAATTGGTGATTAATTAGAAAACTTCACCAAAAGGCATTTTAATCCATAAGGTAAGTCCACAGCATGGGAATGCTGAGAATACAGAACATTCCAGAAGGTGCGGGGGCAGAATTTCCCAAGCAGTTTTTCCAAATACATAATTTCTCAAGAGAAGCATACTGGTAAGCAACTTATAGCTTTGAAAAGCTCAATTTGGAAATGCGGCGAGAAAGTGCGACACGCAGGGCACCTACTTAATACCGTCCTTTGAAACCCCTGCAGTGCTGAACTGGCCCCACTATGAACCAAAATTGCGGAAAATAAAGCAGCAGCCTCAGCTTTTACATCACACCCCCATCATTCCAGGGCCACTCCAGCCAGCACACAGCCCTTACCCACAGGGTCTGTCGCCTCCAAACACTGTCACCTGAAGAATCAGAGAGCCGTGGAAGATCAGAGTGTGGGGGTGGAGGGGTAGGGAGGGGAGGGGCTCAGACCCCAGCCCAATGATCATCACTGCGGCGTTGACCGGAAGAATTATAGCAAATAACATTTATTAAATGCGTAATGTACGCCAGGCATTTTTAAGTTCATTACGCTTTTCATCACTGATGATGAAACCCCTCTGCGACAACCCCTCAAGGTCAGTGCCATTGCCATACCAGTAATGTAGACGAGGAAGCTGAGGCCCAGAAAGATTCCATATTTCACCCGAGGTCACACAGAGTTCGTAAAATGAGTTTGTTGCAAAGAAGCAGGCGGCATTGAATACTTTGAAGAAGCTGGAGGAGATTGCCTGGGGCTGCGGAAGGGAAAGGGGGATCCTACCCTGCGAGCAGGAAGTGTGGTTTTCCAATCCCGGCCAGTAAGTAGGGTTTGCACATTCACCGGACCGCCTTCTGTCCAGGGTTACAGCATGCCGGGGCTGCCTCCATCTTCCCTCGACATCGCCCTTTCTCGAATGGTGGGTGACGATTACAAGTGTTATGCAGGGCGTCCTGCTGCTGCAGATTTATTTAAATTTAATTCAACAAATATTTACTGAGCGTTTAGGCAAGATGCTGCACCCGAGACCACAGGCGACAGACCATTTGTTCCTGCCCGGCCAGAGTTTAAAATAGAAGGAAAAATGAACAGCTCCCACATCCCAGGCACTTGTCCCGGTGGGACCCTGAACTTGACCCATGTGTGGCAAACTGGCTTCTAACTGCACTTCCCACACACCTTCGCCTGAAGAGGAGGGAAGGGCTACGTTGCGGCAGACCTTGGCACTGGAGAAGCCATGAAGGTTGACAGAGAGCTGGCAAGAAGCCTGGGGCAGGAATTAAAAAGGGTCCCAATCACCAATGTGCCTGTTGCTGGAGCTGAAGGCTTCCTTGCGTGGGCTCGGCTTTCTAGGCTTCGCGAGGGGCTGGGACTCAGATGTCAACTTTCTGGTCACGCAACAATGTAAATGAGGGGGGGAAAAACCACCTCCATACTGAGCGCCTTTTACAACAGCACAAGGCTTCGGCCATGCTTTGGAGGATTAGGCCCTGTCACAGCAAATTGCTGCTGGGGAAATACCGCCATCCGTTACCCGATAAGCTCCCACCAGCGAAGTAACCCAAGAGGGCCCCGAATCCTCACTTTAGGGAGGCTAATTTGAGAGGAGGAAGAGACACGAGGTTATCAGCTGTCCTTGGGGAACAAATCAGAGCCTCAGAGCTGGGATTGGAGAATGGTTCTGATTTGCAGGGGTCTCTGCCTCCTGTGGTCAGGTTCTCAAAACGCAGAGCCCCGAGAGAAAGAACTAAGTAGGTTACTCATCTCTGGTCAAGAGTCTAGCCTAGAACAAACCAGGGGCCAGGCATAGAGGCAGCACCCACCAAGTTGCCTTCAGGGTAGGGTCAGGTCACACACAGGCCAGAAGAGATTCCGTGACACCTGGCAGGTGACAAGCGACCAGTGCAAAACCGGGAGCACGCAGGGCTTCCCGGGATTGTGTGACGCAAAAGCCTCAATCTGTTTTGACGGAGAGGTTGAATGATTAGAAGTGTCAGTCCCTAACACGCCTGCCTGGAAACCAGCGATAGGGCCCTCGGTCCTCTGTGAACCACCGAGGGCTTCCTCTGATGAAGGGAAGCTCACGCCTCCACATGGGGGTGGAGGGGGCCCAGCATGTGGCCCCCGACAGTGGAAGGAAGGTGACAGCCTCTCCCGGTACCTGAGATGACAAGGCAGAGCCAGGAAGGAGTACCCCAAAAAGGGTCTCCGATTTTAAAAAAGTCTGCCCGGTCCCTTGGAATAAAGAAATACGAGCGAGACCTGGATGCCACAGATAAACCGCGGTACCACGGGCAAAGGCATCTGGTCTTTGCCACCGGTTCCTGGCAGACGGTTTCTAAAACCTTTGGAATCTCTGGAGTCGTAAGAGCAGCTTTTGTATGCTGGAGATTGAGTTTGTCCCCAACGACCGGGGATGGAAACGATCATGCCCACTTAACGACACCTCTGTAAAAACCCCTAAACCGTGGAAGCTTCCGGGTTGGTGAGCACTTGGAGGCGCTGGGACGGTCCCGCACCCAGAGAGGGCTCAGAAGCTCTGCACCCCTTCCCGTATAACCTCGCCCTACACATCTCTTCCATCTGGATGTTCCAGACTTGTATCTTCGGCAGTCAAGCCGTAGCAGCAAGTAAAGCGCTTTCCTACGTTCTGTGAACTGTTGCAGCAAAGGATCAAACCCAAAGAGGGAGTCGTGAGAAGCCCCCGATGTAGGGCCAATCAGAAGTACAGGGGGCAACCGGGACCAGACTGATCAACTCCAGGCAGTTAGCACCAGAACTGAGTCAAATTGTAGGACACCCCCACTGGTGTCCGCAGAGGACTGGAGAGCCGCTTGGCGTGGAAACCCCCCAACGCTTTTGTCGTCGGACGAGGCGCGAGTACAAACAGCTCAGCTCAGGACGTCTTCTTACACGTGCCGCAGAACGTGTGCGTGGTAAATTAGCAAGGGTGGAGATCTTTTTCTCATGGGAGAAGGTCAAAAGATAGTGAAAATGTTATCCTCCTGGCAACCTCTGCACACCTCAGGGGGGCCCCCCTGTTGCAAAATTCCTGATAAGATTGCTTGGGACGGAAGCTGCCAGGCGGCCCTTCCCCCAAGCCGCCGGCCTGTTCTAAACACGGAGGAGGGAGGTATTGCTCAAGAGACGGAGAGGAAAGATGAGAGAAGGAAGCCCGGAGGCAGTGGCACAGTGGATGGCAGGAGGTTCATGGGCCAAAGCCACCAAGTGCTTTGCGGGCGTTGATTGGGGAAGGGATTGCACCGACCGAGGCGTTGAATCAGCAGATGCGCTCAAATGTCAGAGCCAGAGATCGAAAGGTGGGGCTAGAAAGGGATGTTTGGGGGGAAGGGCAAGAAGGAAGGTGGCTTAGCCACCCATATGTGTAGCGCCCACAGCCCAGAAGCCTCGGGCTTTCTGGGGGACCTATGCCCTTGTCCTCTCCTTGCTCATAGAGATGCTGCATGTGCCCCATCATCCCTCTTCCCCTTTGCCCTTGAACTTCCCCTCCCTCCCGCTCCCTCCTCGCGTTGCCCGTCAGGCTCCCCCAGCCCAATCAATGCTAGCTCACAGACCTCTCATTCCCCCTTTTTATGTGAAGCCATTCACAGGGTCATCCCGACTTCCTTGCTCTTGTTAGAGAATTCCTCCATAGGCATTCAGATGCTGCATGACAATTGACAATATCTCACGCCACGCAAATGACCTGGTCTTCAATGCAACCTACCCGCACAGGGGGATGTTCCGGTTTTACAGTTAGTGTGCATACGGAGCAGAACAATTTAAAATAAAGAATCGGAGGACTACATATTATAATTTGTCATTGTTAAAGAATGAAAGCGATTGGATAAGTAGACAGGACAAATACGTGCAAGATAATATTGACAGCATGTTGGCTAATCAAACACCCAATCATCTTACCTGCCACGAGTGAGAATTTGGTTAAACATTTTGATGATGTACAGAATAGCTTGTGGAGGGATTCGTTCCCAGGTAATTGGCAGGAACTGCAGCTCATTAAATTAGCTCTCATCTGACATGCCAAATGATACTCACAGTTGATCCGTTAGATCATCAGCAAGCAATTGTTTATCTCTTCCATGAGCCAGGATGACAAATAAGCAATTTTAGCCAAAAGGGTTAAGGCCAGTGCCAATCATTATTCACACGGCAATTTAACTGATTCTGTGGCAATCAATACCATGCGTTCAAAATGCAATACAGCAGTTTCTTCCACATTGTGGGACCCTTTATGCGAATATTCTGCCAGAATACAAACAAACAAAACGCTAAATGAAGACAGGTCTCAAATGTAGTATTTGTCATCTGATTTGAAGGGAGTGGGGTGATCAGCAAACCTAGAGGCATTCACATGGGGCAGCTGGGCAACACGGCAGGTACCTGAAGAGAGCTCCCACCCAGATTATTGGGGTAGCCGGTGAGAAATCATGAGAGGTGGCAAGAGAAAAGTGGCAGAGGCTGGTTCAGTGCCCACACCAGGCTTATCGACCTCATCAGGAGACCTGAGATAAGGGTGGATAAAACAGCTCTCGGTGGCTACTCTTTGCTCTCCGTTTCCATTCACTTAAAATCAAGTGTCCACTTGAGATTAGCCGAGGAAGGGCTTCTGCATCACCGTGTCTTATTTGCCAATCACCATGGCTGGCCCTTGTCCCATAATAGATGCTATTTCCTTCTCTGACCCACCTTTTCTCATCTTGCCTAAGTCCCGAGATAGGCACCAAGTGGGGTAAAACCACTAAGATGGCCCCATCTCCAATCTTGATTTCCCTCTCACTGGAACAGGCAGACTCCTATCTGGTTTGTGAATGATGTGGGTGCTTTGCTTCTTCTTCTTACCTCGACTGCGAGTTGTGGTCACTTAGCCGTTCCACTCCTCGTCTGGTATGAACGTTCAAGAAGCAGGAATTCAAGCCAATAACAGCCTCCTCAGATGTCGTCTGTGCTGATGAAATATACAGAGGAAAAGAGGATCGAAGCTGTTGCCCAACACGAGGCTTTAAGGTCATTTCACTATTCCCAACCCTTGTGTTTTCCGTGGCCTCCCAATCAAGATAATCAAAATTTGGTCATAAATCTCCCTGGTTAAGAGCCCTCTTTATGATATGTTCCAGTAATCATTGTGCTAATCAAAAGCCCTGAGGAAACATGGTACGATAGGTCTTTAAAGCAATATATGTAATTAATGTGGTCATAATATTTATAATCTATATTCATAATTAAAATAATAAATACTATACACAAAGCTCTTTCTCTGGGGTCTTGTCAGATACTCAGTGACAAAGGCCTGAACTGAGTTGGTGGTAATTCAGTGCTAGGAAAATCATGGGGTGTGGCCAGATTCTCATCACGGGGAGAAGTTAGAGTGAGAAGGGAGAAAAGTCGAGAATTGGTCCCAAGTCTCTGGCCTGGATTACTTAATAGATGCACAGGTCAGGGAGAGAAGTTCAGCGCCTACTGAGTTTAAGATGCCTTTCGGGGGGCGCCTGGGTGGCGCCGTCGGTTAAGTGTCCGACTTCAGCCAGGTCACGATCTTGCGGTCCGTGAGTTCGAGCCCCGCGTCGGGCTCTGGGCTGATGGCTCAGAGCCTGGAGCCTGTTTCCGATTCTGTGTCTCCCTCTCTCTCTGCCCCTCCCCCATTCATGCTCTGTCTCTCTCTGTCCCAAAAATAAATAAAAAGCGTTAAAAAAAAAAAAAAAGATGCCTTTCGGGTGGAAAGATCCAATAACCAGTTCAACATTTGGGCCTAAAGTTCAAGAGAGATTCGAGTTGGAGGGACAGACTTGGAAGCTGACAGCACATGGTTAATGCCGGAGCCATTACCAGTGAGTGAGGCCTTGGGGGAGCATGTAAAGATAAAACAGGGCCAAAAGCAAACCTCTAGGAGTACTACATTTAAGGAGCCAGCCAGGGAAAAGCAGTCATCCAAAGGAGGCTGAAATGGGATGAGAGACTAGTGCTGGGGAAACCTCCAGAGTCATCCAGAATGGGTTCACAACTTTCTGCAAAAAAAAGTACCAGGCCCCCTACCATTAATAAATATACCTCAATATGCAACGTAATCAGGCCTTAGCTACCCCATCCCCACCAACACCACCCTTTCTGCTCCTCCCTCTGTAAAAAACAAAAAAAAAAAGGCGGTTCAAAAATGGATAATCATAGTCTTATGTTTCCATGAGTCAAATAAGAAGAATAAAAAGAAAAAGTTCTGGGGCGCCTGGGTGGCTCAGTCAGTTAGGTGTCCAACTTTTGATTTCAACTCAGGTCATGATCTCACAGTTCCCAGGATGCAGACCTGTGTGGAGCTCTGCCCTGACAGCCCGCAGCCTGCTTGGGATTCTCTCTCTCTCCCTCTCGCTCTCTCTGCCCCTCCCCCACTTGCGCACTCTCTTTCGCTCTGTCGAACTAAATACACTTTCTAAAAAATTCCACTAGAGGCGCCTGGGTGGCGCAGTGGGTTAAGCGTCGACTTCAGCCAGGTCACGATCTCGCGGTCCGGGAGTTCGAGCCCCGCGTCAGGCTCTGGGCTGATGGCTCAGAGCCTGGAGCCTGTTTCCGATTCTGTGTCTCCCTCTCTCTCTGCCCCTCCCCCGTTCATGCTCTGTCTCTCTCTGTCCCAAAAATAAATAAACGTTGAAAAAAAAAATTTTTTTTTAAATAAAAATAAATAAATAAATAAATAAATAAAATAAAAAATTCCACTGACTCTGGAAAAATGGAAACTATTGAAAAATTCAAAGCATTAATTTCCAGGAAGTAATGAAAGTAAAAGTCACTTGCAACAGGCTGGGAGATTAGAAAGAGGAGAGGGGGAGAAAGCAGAGGGGAGGTTTTTGCTGTTCGTTTCTGTTTTTCAGGTCAGAGACCTAAGCATGTTTATAGTCTGTAGGGAAGATGCCGGTGGGGGCGGGGGGGGGGGGTTCTTTCTAGAAATAAAGGACAGAGAGATAGATGAGAAAACGAGAGAGAGGTGATAGATGATAGATAGATGATGATGATTATGATGATAGATAGATGATTGATAGATAGATAGATGATAGATAATAGATAGATAGACAGATGATAGATAATAGATAGATGATAGATAGATAGATAGATACATAGATACATTGATAGATACATAGATAGATAGATAGATACATAGATAGATAGATACATAGATACATAGATAGATACATAGATAGATACATAGATAGATACATAGATACATAGATAGATACATAGATAGATAGATACATAGATAGATAGATACATAGATAGATACATAGATAGATACATAGATAGATAGATACATAGATAGATAGATAGATAGATGATAGATAGAGATTTAAAAAGAAACAATGGAAGGGGAGCAAAAGCCAGGGATTAACCTTGGAAGGGAAAAGGGCTCCCACATCATGAGCAGCTCCAGGCAAGTAAATATGATTGATAGAACCATAGAGCGATAGGAGAGGAGTTATCCATGCTGCGAGGACTGAGAAAGAGAGAGTGGATCTGGGAGGATGCAAATATTGCCTCATGGCTCAAAGGGGCCTAGTCCTGCGGGACATCGTACATTGACGGTGACACCAATTCAGGCAACTCCATGAGTACAGCAGTCTGGGATGCGGGAGCAGGGATGATAGTTTGAAAAAGAACGTGGAAGCACGAACAGAGAGAATATTAGCAGGAGAGAAGGGAGCAATCTAACAAGCAGCACTGCTACCATTCTTGCTACGCTGTTTCTGCTTTGCACCGGATACATTCACGCAAGCTAGAACTCCAGCAAGTTCCCTTTCTCTGTAAGCCGCTGCCCGTGCTGCTTGGCTCCTCTTATCCCTTCTCTCCACATTCCCTGTCTACATGCCATCAACCCTCTTCTGTGTTCCAGCAGTGACGGGGATTCTATGAACCACCCTGGCTTTTTGTACCAGGCTATGTCAACCAGAAAAAGTCTCCCCCACTGTGTAGAAATCATTGGCTAGAACACTTCCTGCATCGCGCAACCCAGCATCTGTCCGGCTGCAGCCACCTGGCTGTTGCTGTTGAGCTGTTTCAATCCCACCCCGTGTGGACCAGGCATACAAATGGGAGCAGACCATCCACGGAACCCTTAACAAATGTCTAATGGGTGCTCAACCTTGTGCCAACTGTGGGATTAGCAAGGGAGCCTCCAGAGACTGATTATTTCCTCCTAGGCTTGGCCATAATCCAGCCTCTACCTGATTCTCTGCTCACCCAGCAACCTTTGAATACAAATTCAGTTTCTCAACTATCTTAATAATAAGAAAAGAGGGCCCTGGATAATGAACACAAAATCAGCCACGTGAAGGGCAGCCCCCATCGTGAAATAAAAAATTGGCATTCTGGTTTATACGTAATTTTTTAAGCATAGCATCACAACCATTTATGAAAGCTACAACGTGACACAGGATATCTGTTCTCTCCCCACCTTTCTCCCACAGTTGAACATTTGGGGGCCCAGCGTCCTGAGCACAGATTGGAGACCGATATTCCAAAGCTCTGGCACAGGAATGAGACATCCCTTGTCCAAAGACTGTGTGCATGGAAATGGTTTGAGGAGGTAATAAGGGAAGGGAATGTACTCTAAAAAAAAAAAAAAAAAATCTCTCAGGGACAGAGCATATGAAAACCCCAAGGACAACATCCAATGAATGTCTATACTGAGGCAGAGGGAAAAAAAATCAGGTATGAAGTAAAAGAGGCAGAACACAGGCAACCTAGACAGGAGATCAGGAGAAGAGACAAAACCTAACACAGAGCCCAGAGCCAATGAGAAAACAGCTTCTGGACCTTTCCTTTCAGTCTGTCACCTGTAGTTGGGGTCGTGGGGGCAAGGGTCATATAACGCAAGGATGTAGCCTAGTTATCAGATGCTTTAGGTATGTATCTTATCTCTAATTTTTGCAACCTTAAAAGGTGAAAACAACAACAACCTCTTACCTGTTTCCGTTGTAGAAATGACAAAATTGAAACTAAGTACTTAAGTAAGTGACAGAGCCATGATTCATATTCCCATCCTCTGTCTGCTTTAATACTGCGCTCTAACCACAATGCCAAGCTGCCTATGGCTTCTTTAAAGTACATCTGTCCCCCACAGCCTGAAAAATTCTCTGTAGACTGAAACCTGTCTGCGTCTCTGTGAACCTGAAAAGTTGAGGCCAACACCCTGGACGGCTGTGATTCCACCCAGATGCTCTCTCCCTATGAGGCATAGCCACATGAGGACATCTCTGCCATCAAGCGACCCCCAGCGGCTTTTCTAGGTACGTCACCATGTTTTCTCTGACTACCACAAAATGCGGAAAACTCTGGCCTAGGATAACATATAAATGAACTCAAAACCACGAGAGCTCATTCAAACCATTGACTTTCATTGGATTCATGGTATTGGCTGCTTCCCTAATTCTTAGCTCTTCGATATGTGACCAATAAGGTATAAATGAATCAATATCAATACATCCCCAATAGTAGAAAATAAATCAAGAGAGATGCCAAATAAGCCGTGGTAGATATAATCATCTTTTTATATAGTACAATACATTATTATCATCATGTATTATTATTATTATGTATTACTGTCTAATGCATTAGGGTGGAAAGAATCATCGAATCTCATTGAAAAGTATACTGGCAAAAATCAAAAACGAAGTCTTCGTCTTTCCTTGGTATTAACTAACAACTAATTTTGGTAAAGATCCTGGCTTTTCAATGGAAAAAAAAAATTAGTCTGTGAAAGTTATTCTAATGAAAAAAAATTATGAAGTTTAGGGATAGTTCTGCAATTGTAAACCAACAGTCAATGTTGTATGTAATTGTGAAACATTAGAGCATTTTTTTTTTATTGACAACGGACAGAAGAGAACCATTTAGAGTTTTTAAGAAGTGTGATGTAGAGGGGCGGCTGGGTGGCTCAGTCCCGTAAGCGACCAGCTTTGGCTCAGGTCATGATCTCCCAGTTTGTGAGTTCGAGCCCCGCGGCAGGCTCTGGGCTGACAGCTCAGAGCCTGGAGCCTGCTTTCGATTCTGTGTCTCCCTCTCTCTCTGTGCCTCCCCCGCTTGCTCTCTCTCTCTCTCTCTCTCAAAAATAAACATTTAAAAAAAAAAAGTGTGATGCAGAGATCAAAATTGATGCCTTCATAATTTGAATGTTGCAGTACCATAAAGTATGAACGAAAATGGAGACAGGAATGGAGGCAAGGATGCCAATTCTGAATTTAAGTTCAGCGATTTCCGGCTGTGAAGATCAAGTCGTTGCCACAAACAGCCCTCAGCCCCACCTCACGACCGCTACCACTATGACCTCAAAACAGAAAATAACACAAGATCAAAGAAGAAGAGTCACTCTTTAAAAGACATTGTTGGGGCGCCTGGGTGGCACAGTCGGTTAAGCGTCCGACTTCAGCCAGGTCACTATCTCACGGTCCGTGAGTTCGAGCCCCGCGTCGGGCTCTGGGCTGATGGCTCAGAGCCTGGAGCCTGTTTCCGATTCTGTGTCTCCCTCTCTCTCTCTGCCCCTCGCCCGTTCATGCTCTGTCTCTCTCTGTCCCAAAAATAAATAAACGTTGAAAAAAAAAATTTTAAAGACATTGTTACACTTGAAACCAAGGTAAATATCTCCATGGATGAGAAACAAGAGGCAAAAACTAAACTCATGAAGGGGTGTGAAGCCTGAACCGTTCCCAGTCACAGAAGAAAACCAGGGCCGGGATGGGGCTGCCAGGCCCAAGAATGCAGCCAGAAGCCCTGGGACGAGACGGGCAAGATCTCAGAGCAACATCGGTAAGCTGCTCACACAATGTGAGACCTGGTTCTGGGCTAGTCTCCAGGAGACGGCTACGGAATCATTTAATAAGAAAGGATGAGCTCAGGAAGAAAACAGACACAACTAAAATCCAGAAATTTCCACCCAAAAGGGGTTCGCAAAGGAAAATTTCAAAGCACATAAGGAAACTTCGCCCCCTCCAAAACAGCCAACGCGCTCAAAGCGCAAAAGAATTATTCACTTTTATTTTGGAAATGGAAACAAGGGACTAGTTGTAAAGAACATTTAAGATCCTCAGGAATGTTTTATTTTGGAACAGTGGGACGTTATAAAATAAGAACAAGGAGCTCTCCTTCAAGCGCAGGAATATTTCTCAAAGATTTAGAAATCCCAAAAATGAATACAGTTGTTGCAACTTCACACAAGTCCTCAGCAGATGGGTAAATTTAACTGGTCATCGTTAAAACCGGAACTGGTGCATTTGTCTGGAAAACTAGCGCAGCAAATGAGGCTGAAGTTTGACAAATGCCCGAAGCCGGGTGATGGCGACAGAAATGCAAAAACCAAAAAACGTTCTGGAAACAGAAATAGACAGGCTACCTTGCTGTGAGGTGGTGTTTCGCTAAGATCTAACTCTGTCTCCCCACTGAAATAGCCAAAGGTCAGCTGGGATGATGACCATTTGAAATTCTTCTACTTGTGGGGCTCCGTCAATGCCCCTGGAATACAGAAGAGGGGTGAAGAGTCAAGGATTAGGTCCTCAGTTCTGTCCATCACCCACCAACCAAAATAAAGTAAGTTTCCAGTACAATTCTTCATCATTCATGTCTGTAACGATAAGAAATCTTTATTTAAGGAGCAAGGGAGTTCATCAGAATTCTCCTGATTATCTCATTGTTTGCCCCGTAAGTCTGGTCGAATAAATTTGCAAATAAATCGTTTGTCATAAAATATTTATTATATATTTCTACATGTCCCCTATATTATGTATTTAGTCCATAGATATTACCCTAGCATTTTCTCTTATAAAAATTTCTTAAATAGCCTCCTTTATGTCAATAAAGTGATTACAGAATGATGCACATTGAGACTATAAAAATCCCTTTGAAAAGACTAACAAAATTACAGTTTATTTGGAAGGTGAAATTTTTAAGTAAGGTTGTGATGGAGAAAATAAGTGTATTTGTGTTAAAACAAAATTTTAAAACACCTTGAATGGCCTTGAAAAAATAATTTATAGTATTTATGTTAAAACAGAATTTTAAAACGTGGTTGAATTACCTTGAAAAAATAATATAACACATGATCTTTTTAAATTTTTTTTTCAACGTTTTTATTTATTTTTGGGACAGAGAGAGACAGAGCATGAACGGGGGAGGGGCAGAGAGAGAGGGAGACACAGCATCGGAAACAGGCTCCAGGCTCTGAGCCATCAGCCCAGGGCCCGACGCGGGGCTCGAACTCACGGACCGCGAGCTCGTGACCTGGCTGAAGTCGGACGCTTAACCGACTGCGCCACCCAGGCGCCCCATAACACATGATCTTAAAGAGAAACATTTTTCCAGCTCTACCATTAAACGTGTCCAAGAGGAGCAGCAGTGTTTTTGCCGGCCACCAACTCAACCTTATGGATGGCTGGGGTACTCAGACTTTAGTCTCTAATATTTTTCTTTACTACAGAGAATCAAAGGGCCTTTCGAGGTGGTGATTCTGTATCCCGAGGCAGAAGTAAATGAGGACAGGCTTGGAGCATCCTGTTGCTGCCAGTGAGTAGTTGGGGACGTTCCCAAGGGCATTGGTGCTGAAAAGATACAAGGGATAGTCTTCAAAGGCCCCCCTAGGGCCATCACTGGGTGAACAGTCTGAGACGAGGGCCGACAGAGAGAGCAGGAGCCCAAGAGTCAGATGGCTCTCTGACACTGAACAGGGGACTCTTTGGGAGCAGGTGTCTGTCCGGCCTTCCAAAGAACTCATGAAAGCATCCCATACCACCTGCACAACAGGGCCAGCATTTGGATGGCTGGTCAATCAGAGAAAGAGGAAGAACCCGTGGGAGGGACGGGATCAGTCTTGAGAAGTGCGTGGATGCAAACAGCAACTACCACAACAAAGATTCTGAGCCCTGGAGGCACAAGGAAATGGTTTGATTCTCTTGTTCCTCCTTGCCCCTGCGCCAGAGTAGTAAATACAGAGAAGAGAAAGAGGTGTATGAAGGAGCAAATTGTATCACACACACACACACACACACACACACTCCAAGCTGTTGGAGTCCCAAGGCTAATCTGTACTGAAGGTAGATGAATGCTTTAGATCAAATAAGAGATTAAAGGTTTTAAATAAAAGGGACCAAATTTTAATAACCGAAATGAGTCTCTTTTATAATTAAAAGTGACTGAGAAGGTTGAGAATCAGTGGGAGCTGTTATCAAGGCAGCTCACCATGCAGGAAATAGAAAGATAAAGCCCATGATAGTAGGGATTAGAGTACAGAGCCCTGTGATGGCAGTTTGTATCCCAACAAATTGAAATTCTTCAGTCATACCACTTAAATATGATGCGTCATTTGAACACTAAGAAAGTGTAAGTCAAAGACATTTGCCTCCGATCACAAAAAAAATCTTCGGACAACCCATAAAGCATAACCCATTATTGAATAGCCTCCTATATTTAATGGCCATTTTTAGACAGGTTTTTTTTTTTTTAATAATTAAAGAGGCTAATTGTGTCTGCTTTCCTGTGCCGTTTGAGGTAGGTTGCTTACTAGAAACTGCAATATTTTAAAAATATATGCAAAATACCTTCATCTATAGTTAAGATAATAGGCAGAAATTAAAATGTACACACACATATGTAGCCTGTAGAATGTATCCCTAAAACTATCAGCCATCTTCCTACACACAGGTGTCAACACACTCCATCCTCCCACCCCCAACCTCAAGATGGTCTCAAGTCCAATAAGTTGTCTTAGAATATTGTCTTAGACGTGTCCAGTTCGGCTCAGCGCCCTGCTGGTCCATTTCCTTTTACGAACAACGTGCTGGTCCTCCTTTACTCGTGCTCCTTTGACGGCAGAACGTGGATAACAGCGCCCTGGCTCTATTTTAACATCAGTTGTAATATTGCGATTTTGCTTTTGTTGCTTCCTTCCAAGGCATTTTGAGCCTTGATAAATCATAATTGATAGACATTAACCTCACGTAACTAATGCACACTTGCTTACTTAGAATTTTTCTGCTAACCCCAGATTCACTTGGGAAGCTCTTTGGAAATGTATTTTAATTTATTAAAATATACCCTGCTGTACTGGCAGCAGGGTAGATGCTTGAATTTTACAAATATAAGTGCATCCTTTAATTATGAGAAATTATCACGGGTTTCATATATCGGATATATAATTAATAGGTGCGTTTAAAATTCTCTGTTTACAGAAAGCTTAATGCCCTGAGGGAATAGGAGGTAAATGATTGAGCTTGGCAGGAAAACTTGAAAAAGAACGAAGGCTCCTGATTCCTGTGGCTCCCTCTATTCTGTTAGAACGGCTAGCCACACGGAGAGTCTGGTTTGATTTTTAAGTCCCTCCTGTACAACGTGGAAGCCTGAGCAAGTCTCACACCGACCTCAAGCTTCGGTATCGTCATCAGTAAAGTAGCCTATTTCACAGTGCTTTTCTAAGGATCAAAGAAGTGACGGTGTTCCAGAATTCTAAGAGATTATTATCGTCATAATCACTGTATATAACGTATTCGTCCCGCCAATTTCTTAGCTACCGGAAGGTCTCTCGAAAGAAACTTAAATCTGGAAAACCGTTGTCACCATTTATTAGACACTATGCGCCAAGTGTTGTGCTAAATGCGCCATCTCGTTGGTTCCCTCCGCACCAGCATTATCCCCATTTTATAGCTGAAGAAACCAAGTTCCAGAAAGGGAAGTGACTTGTTTACAGTCACACAGCTGGTGCTCTATGGAGTGGGGATTGTGCTGGTATCCGTGTCCTCCGGAGCTGACGCCCTAAACCATCTAAACGTCCCGGGGTGACTCCCTCCTATCATTGACCAGCCCCACTCAGCATACGCACACTCCTCGTTCATGATTAAGACCAAACTACTCAGGGAATTCTAAACCTAGAAAGGGTACAATCTATTCAGGGCAGGGTCGATCCCCTTGTTAGGCTACCCACCCCCAGCAGTGAGCGTGGTGGGCTAGAAGGAGTCACCATCCCACTAGCTAGACTCTGAGCTTTGGGGCGGGCAGGGGGATGTCTCCCTCTTGTTCACCACACAATCCCCCCCGCGGATGGCCACGTCCTTTTGGTAAATATTTCATGTTATTGCCAAATTCCTGAAAAGCATGCGCCGGCGGAGAAAAATTCTGGTCCGGCTACTCTTTGCATTACTAACAGAAGAAGTCAAGTCTGGAAGACGAGACGGAACAAAACGGACTGGGCTGCCTGCGAGCTCAGGAGCCTTAGAATGGAGGCCTTCCCACAGCTCTTTGGTCCCAGCAGCCTGTGTTTTACGGATGAAGACGCGCCAGGGGGATGGAATCAATGAAGGGCCCCTTCCTCTGGGAGGCAAGGATATGAGCAAGAGAGGGGGGAATGAGAGAAGCCATTTCTCTTCCTTGTCCTAAGTGACCAGTGCAGCAAAAGGCTCTGTGTCATGGGACACGCCGGGGGAAAACATTGATTGCAGAACCCAGATGCCAAAGTGAAGAAGAAATAGAGCCCTTCCAGCAGCCGCATCTGGCTTTTTGGCAAGCTTTCCACACTGTGGCACCGATTCTCCCTGCACCTGCTCCTTAATTGTTTCACTGGTTACCGGTGAGCTAAGTTTTACCCACCTTGACCACGAACTGCTCAGGACTTGGATACACGTGCCACCGTTAGGTCTGTTTTCAAGCTGCCGTGAACCTTTCCATAGAAATCAATATCAAAAAAAAAAAAAAAAAAAAAAAAACAACCTTTTCGCTGTAGGAGTTAAAAAAAAAAAAAAAAGGAAAAAGGAATTCTCTATTCTGGACCACTGGCAGCTAAGTACCCTGATCACGTACACATATAATGATTTTGAAAATCGAGATAAAACTCGATCTGGTCCTAAAGCAAGCACTCTCTTCCTGTAAATGAGCACAGGGTTCAAATGGTTAAGCCAGTGGCTGCACAGTTAGGTAGGCCCTTAGGAAATTTAGTCTACGAGGGAGTCTTCGTTAAAACCCTCACCTTTAGCAGAGCTTTTCTGCACATCAGGAAAGTGAGATATGTTTCGTGGCTTTCCCTCTACACATTTTTACACTACACCTTTCAGCAAAAGCTTTTACAATGATATTAAACAGTAACTCTGTACGGGTTAATCCCAAGACACAGCATCAGCCTTAAGGTTAATAGTCCTTTTAATTAAAGGATAAGTCAGTTATTGAACACAGAAGCTAATCACAAAAGGATTACCACTGAAAATGAACATAGTCTGTGCAATTAGTCTGATAATTAAGACTTAAGTACTGGACAGAGATCAAAGTGCTTGTAATATGCAATAAAGTTCCTAGAGTTGTAAGGATATTCAAAATGTTAGCTTGTGCTTTATTGCACCTTCCATTCATCGTGTACCCATGATAGCAGCAAACACATTTCCCCGATGGATGTCAGCATGGGTAGCTACAACAGCTGTTACTACATAAGCCTGGTGTTTCTCACAATATGATTACTCTGTCAACGACGGCTGTAAAAGGTGGCATCTGCATTCATCAAACAGAGTTATCAATAAATGTAAAACCATACAACAATTAGAGATCTCAAAGGAAGAACAAATCCAACTAGAAAAAAAATGTCAACCACACTCTTTAATTACGAAGATTGTTAATCAATAAAATGCCTTCATAACTTTTAATTAAAATTTTATTTGAGCTGGATGTTTGGAGAATCTGATTCTATGTTTTCATTACATTTAACAGTTGCGCTACAAAAATCCTGGTGGCATCTGTGAGCGGCCATCCCCTGGGGGACACTTTGTATCTGTAATTGCATATCGTCACCTACAGAGGGTGTTAAGAATCCTTGTTAAAAATAAAGGAAATAGTTAGGAGACATCTCACAGTAGCCATTATTATGGAGCAAATTACTAGGTAGAGCAATCCAGAAGCTGTCAAGAAAGGTTAGCAAACAGGGGTGTGAGGAAATCAACCATTCGGCAATGCATCATGAGCCGAAAACTAGGTCTGAAGTCAGACCAAAGGAAAAAGGTACGGGTTTTAGGAAGTAAAGACATTGCCTTTGTTTATAACAATGAATAAAGATTATAAGAGGCTACTGATGAAGGATGAAAAGATGAGATGATAAAAATCGAGTGCTTTGATCACACGGATACTCAGGCAAGATATAATGAGAACAAGTTAGAATTCCAAAGCTTTGTGCTGTATACATTATGTTTACTTTAACTTTAATTTGTGTTCCTAAGAGTGTGTGTAATTTATACATCACCAGCCCCGAGTGTTGACTGGTGAATTCCCAATTCTTCACGTCAGTCTCTTCAACCTGCACATAGGCCTCGCTGTTAACAATTTTAAATGGTCTCTTTTTTTATTTCTAGAAGAAGAAAATGGATCTTGAATTTTTTTCTCAGTTGACTTTCCACGTGACTTGGATTTCATCGGGCTCTCAATTCCAGCCTACATAAATAAATGAGACGGCCTGTTGCTCATTTCATTGCCGAAATAATTAGCCGTCTCTCCTTTCACACTTTTGAGTGCTGATGAGATATAGAATTCGGTGCTCAGGGCTTTACTCCTGGGCTTCCCTTTCCTCAGCCTCAGCTTGGTTTCCTGGATTCCCATCTGAGTAGGAATGATTGTGAACTATAGCCAGTCAATACGCCCAGTGCTCTGCAGGCCGCCATCTCTCCGATTCAGAGCTCAAAGCAAATAGACTGCAACCTCTGTAGGCGCCAAGGGAAGGCTGCCCCAAGATGGGTCACCTTGCCCAGAAGATTATTTTGAGTTAAAAGCCATCAAAACCCAGCAGGTTTAGGAAAAGCTCTTTACTTCCCCCTCACCTGCCTAAATACACATGAGAAAAGAGCCTGTGCCAAGAAGGGAGCTCTTAGAAGCGATTCCATTTTACCTGAGAAACCTTTGTTTTCCAAACACCGCCTCTCACCTTCCTGTTAATGGCCTCCCTCCCCTTTATATCCCCACCCCTAGCTTTCTCCTTAGTTCAGGATGCTCTATATACCTCATTTTGCCTATCTTTGGAGATTCATTTCTGTACGGATTTCCGGTACACCTGAAATTAAGTTTTATTTTCTCCTGTCAGTCTATCTCATGTAAATGTAATTCTTCATCCAGGTAGAAGAGTCTTGGACAGAGAAAATTTTCTTCCTCTCCAACCTCCATGTTTTTCTTCTCTCAGGAAATGTTAAAGGGCAATCATCAGAGCACCACTTGAAAGATCAGCCAAGGAGGGCTGTTTTTGACCAACAGGTCCCTGGCCCACCTTTGGTTCCAGCCAGTGAAAATCCACTGTAACTGAGGCACAGGGGTCCAAGAGCACCTGACTCCAGAGATCCCAACCAGATCAAATTCGGCCACTCGCTGCCGACAAAACTGAAAGGCAGAGAGATGAGTGGAGGTAAAACAAGAAAAGAATTTATTTTAGCAAGACCAACACCAGGAAGACAGTGCCCTAGCATCTCGAAGCCTGTCTCCGAAGTGCTGAAAATTCTTCTAGGTGTGTAGAAGGAAACATAGATCAGTGGGCACATGCAGGTAGGCAGTAAAGGTCAGCTCGGTCGTTGTCTTGGGGTCAATCACACAGGGTCTTGGGGGTGTCAGGACGCTCCTTTTTTTTTTAAAGATTTTATTTTTAAGTCATCTCCACACCCAATGTGGGGCTCGATCTTACAACCACAAAATTGAGTTTCACACTACCGACTGAGCCAGCCAGGCGTCCCAGGACAGTCCTTATTGCTTGAGGAGGTACTTTTGCCTCCCTTCTTGGGATGATTTGGTTACAGGGTCTTTTGCCTGAGGTCATAGATAAGCTGGAAAGAAGACCATAATCAACGGGGTCAGAACGGAAATAGTTGAAGTTCTCTTACACTCACGAAATCAGGGTCACATCTTAGAGAACGAAGAGGAAAATAATAATACTTCCTTACTTAAATAATGCTTACCAGATGTCAGACACCATCCCGAGCACTTTATAGATATTAACTCACGTAATCCTCACAGAAACTCTAGGAAGTCAATTATTATTATCACACCAAGAGGTTAGGTCACTTGCCCATGTCACATAGCACATAAATGACAGAGCTGGAACTATGAGCCCAGGCTGTCTGGCTTCAGAGTCTATGTCCTTAACCCCTGTCCTATACTACTTTTAAGAAAAAAAGCACTTAAAAAACTAAAAAAAAATTTAAAAATAAAAATTAAAAAATTAAATAAAATTTAAAAAAAAATTTTTTAATAACAAACTTTAGGGGCACCTGGGTGGCTCCGTCAGTTAAACATCTGACTCTGGATTTTGGCTCAGGTCATGATCTCACTGTTGTGAAATCGAGCTTGGGATTCTCTCTTTATCTGTCTCTATCTGCCCCTACCCTGCTTGCATGCATGCATATTCTCTCTCTCTCTCTTCCTCTCTCAAAATCAATAAATAAACTTAAAAATAAATAAAATTAAATAAAATTTAAAAATTAAAAAAGAAAGAGAAAGAAGAAGAAAGAGAAAGAAGGAAGGAAGGAAGGAAATAGCACTTAATGTGCATCTATTTTATGTCAAGTGTATGCTAAATGTTTTATTTCTATTTGCATAATTCTGCAAAGTGAGTGTTACGGATGAGGAAATTAAGACTCAAAGTGGAGAAGTGAACCTGCCCAAAGTCACACAGTAAGTAGTAGTGCCTGGATTCAAATCCAGTTCAGTTAGAACTCTAAAAACTCATATGTTGTTGGAGTAAGAAATACTCACTGGATTTTAATTCTGCTAACATTCAATGATGAATAAAAAAGTGGGCTGGGGCACCTGGCAGGCTCGGTCAGTAGAGCATGCAACTCTTTTTTTTTTTTTTTTAAGTTTATTTGTTTTTGAGACAGAGAGAGACAGAGCATGAACGGGGGAGGGGCAGAGAGAGAGGGAGACACAGAATCAGAAGCAGGCTCCAGGCTCTGAGCCATCAGCCCAGAGCCCGACGCGGGGCTCGAACTCACGGACCGTGAGATGGTGACCTGAGCTGAAGTCGGACGCTTAACCTACTGAGCCACCCAGGCGCCCCAAGCATGCAACTTTTGATTGTGACTTCAAGCCCAACATTGGGCATAGAGCTTACTTTAGAAAAAAAAAAGAAAAATATTTTTAAAGAGCAGCTTTAAAGCATAATAAAATAAAATAAAATAAAATAAATAGCGGGAAACATGAAAAAGGCAAAAGAGGAAGAGGCTACATGTATGTGCTACACTCTTTCTCTCCTAGCAAGTTGAGTAAATTAGCTCTAAGACAAATAGAAGATCAGACAACATGTGGAAATTTTCCCAAAGTATGAATGGTTATCAAACAGGGTTTGAATACAGCAGGGTAGATCTTCTAACTGGAGGAGAGTACATTCTAGTAATGAGAACTTTTGTTTCTAAGGGAATCTGAGATCTAGAAGGGCAGAAGGCAGGTAAATAACATAAAAGTTTACATCAAGATGTTCCACAGAGCATAAAAGATCGCCCTCGACCCTGGCAGATGTCCGTGTTTTCACCATTCTCCTCAAGGATAAATATTAGGGTGGCAACCCAGGTTGGGGACAATGCAGTAGAGGTCGATAGGGGGTTAGGGGTGATGCTAAAGTGAGGAAATCAGGGTCTGATACCTATTTGAAAAAACCACAATACCTTGCATAACAGTAAACTCTAACAAACATTCCAGACTGGATGATGGACCTCCTCCCTCTCTCTCTTAGCTTGGAGATAGTCATTCCAACCTCCCCATAAACAGTCTCAGTACCTGTTTTCAACCTACCAATGACTGCACTTTCCCATCTTTTTCACCTTTAGCATTTGGCTTTTTCCTGTTTTTCACTCCTGTCGTTCGTAGAAGTTGTTGGACGTTTCCCCCTCAAATGGTCAACACGTTAGGATGGGCAACAACTTCGCGTAAAGTCATCGAAATGTAAATTTCAGGTATTACAGTAGGACCCTTGTTTTCTTTCCCAATGCTTGGTATGGCCTAGTGTGAGTATGTCACAGACAGCAGTCAGAAACATCAAGGGAAACGGTGCATATTTATGAAAAATGCTTTCGGCATACTTAGTATTTTGTTTATACCTATAAACAAAGCAGGGAGATACCCAGCACAAGTAATTTTAACCACTTAATCTCATCCGCTGCATATAAATAGTAGTCCTATTTGAACACCAAAGAGATGTTTCAAACCTTAAATGATATGTAAAAAGCATTGCGGACCCCCGAGTGTTATTTAATTTCTACATTTTGAGATGATTGAAAATGAACATGATTGAAATATGAAAGTCGTATTTTTTAAAACTTTCATTTTGCAAAGGTTAATTGACAAGCAGTTTGAGCATAGAGCGCACGCTGCAAGGAAGTTTCCAATTACCAGAACTGGGACATAGACTTGGGAGAATGTATGAAATATATAAATCTTAAAATGCTAACCGAACTTCCATTTACTAGACAGAGGAATGAGCAGCCTAGATTTGAAGACATTATAGCTCGCTTTATAAAGCTGTAACTATCTATATGATGGTAAAATAAAATAAATACCCCGATTTTAAATTGCAGGAAGAAATTCTTTAAAATTTTTCCATAAGAATCATCAATGACTAATAAAATAAGACCCCGTTTTCTATTCGTGAAAACGTGGGTGCAGTAGCATGCCTGTGAATCTCTATCTATTCAGAGATAGACACAGATATGTAAATTCACTGCCAAAGAGATTAGCAAAATGCTAGCAGGATGGCAATCTGGGGGCGAGTCTATCTTGTTGCAATTTTTAAATTTCTCAATCCATCAGTTAAATGTAGATTCAGGGCACAGACTCGTATTTCCTTGTCAAATAAATTATGTCTTACATCAAAGACCACACAGATTCCTACTTAACAAAACAGGAGAATGTCTGAATGGACCATAAATGTGAAATATGAAAGAGAGCAAAATGAGACAGCCAATAAAATAAAAGATTTGTTAGTCAGCTAAAAACTATCTACAAAATGGTACTACAGACAATCAGAACTGGTGATTAAAGAAATATTCTTTTAAACTGACGCTAATTTTTTTCCCATGAGAAATGAGCTCTGGTGATAATAGAAAATGGTAAAATTGCCATGCATAAAAAGTTTTTAATTAGATAGCAAGGACTGAGAGGGTGCACATATCTTTTCTGCTTGGATATGTATGTACATACAATAAGAGATGTATATACATATCCCAGGTGAAATGAACAAGAAATGTGTCAGATCTTTAAGAAACAAGCCAGGTACTAAATTAGTATATAGTTGTAAACTCCTGGGTCAATAATGTTTGTTTTATCAACTTGACATTTTTCCCTTTCTAGGTAATTTCGAGCAATTAATTCGTATTCGCAGATATGTTTTCGACTCTGGTTTTCCCCCAAAGATGACATCGAAAAACCTGTTCCCGTCTAGAAGCCACTCCTAAAGATGTTGTTTGGTATGATGATTTTGGTGAACGAAATTGTGAGCAGTCCTTAGATTGGAACTGTCTTGAAATGTCACCGAATGTAACAAATTAGAAGATAAATAAGCTATTTTTAACTTTTCTTTAAAAGATCTTCTTGCCATATTGAGTTTCTTAGAGAGGTCCGATTTGCAAAGGGTTTCAGAGGATTTGGCCGAAGAGTTAAACGAGAAAACGCAGAGCGAGTGCTTGGCACGGTATCTCGCTCTTGGGGAGCGCTCGGATAGCACGAGCTCTATGTAACTGGTTGGATTCAATACACCCTTCAGAGAAATGAGTCTTTTTTGGTCCAGGGCTCCATCATGTAGGTGTCATTTTGCTAAAGCTACCACAAAATGCCACAGCGTAGGTGGCTTAAGCAACAGGAATTTATATTCTTACAGTTCTGGAGCCTGGAAGTCAACGATCAACGTGTCAACGGGATTGGTTTCTCCAGAGGCCTCTTTGCTTGGCTTACAGACGGCCACTTTTGTGTTGCGTCCCCACATGACCTTTCCTCTGTGCACTAGCATCCCTGGTGCGTCTTTGTGTGATTTTCTCTTCTTTTTTTTTTTTTTTTTTAACGTTTATTTATTTTTGAGACAGAGAGAGACAGAGCATGAACGGGGGAGGGGCAGAGAGAGAGGGAGACACAGAATCCGAGACAGGCTCCAGGCTCTGAGCGGTCAGCACAGAGCCCGACGTCGGGGCTCGAACCCACGAACCGCGAGATCGTGACCTGAGCCGAAGTCAGACGCCTACCCGACTGAGCCACCCGGGCACCCCGCGATTTTCTCGTATGAGGACACCTGTCCGATTGGATTAGGGCTCATCGTAAAGGCCTCTTGTGAACTGAATCACCACTTTAAAGACACTATCTTCGAATGCAGTCATATTCTGAGGCAGAGGATTAGGGGTTCAATGTACGAATGGGTAGAGCAATGCAGTTCAGTCCATGACAATATAACAAGACCGACTGTAGACACCTCCCAACGCGGGAGGAAGCTGTTGGGATCCAAAGTGCCCAGAGAGGTGGGAGCTATACCCAGCAAGTACAGAGCAAAAGGGCGGATGTGAGTGGAACTCCGGCACCCTCTCTCACACCGTCTTCCCGTCCTGGTACCGTTTGCCTTCTCTTCCGCACCAGCATCAAAGCATCTTAGCCCTGAGTCACATGTTGACTTCTTTGGGCTAACACTTTGTGAAAGCGAGAAAAAGGCTTAGTGCTCAGGGGAGCTGCCTTGTACCTCCTAGTTATGCCAAAAGAATTAATTGAATGGGTGGAGTGGGGTAAGTAAGATTCCCCACCACAGGTTAAAGCACCTGCTCAAGATTCTTTATTAGCCCCACCGGTTTCCCTACTTTTTTTTTTTTTTTTTTTTTTGACAGTGGCTCTGTGCTCCTATGGATGAGGAAAAACCAAGTCAGGGGGCCGAGGGGAGTGATTATTCCAAATAAGGTTTGGGGCAGGGAGGCTTCGGGGCTGGGGCAGGGAGTGCCCTGTATTTAAAGGGACCTAAAGAAACTTCAAAAAACCGACACTTATCTTAGCATAAGCAATGCTATTTTATCCCCGTCTCATCCTGGGCAAATGATAACTGCAATTTGTGAAACTGTATTCATGTGCTGTTCAGGAATGAGTCCTCTTTCCTTAACAGGATGTTGGTGTGAAGAAAGGCTGTCGTGGCATAAAATCACTTCCGCGGAATATGTAATTAGCTACAGCATGAACCTCAAGGAAAGGTAGGAAACAGACGTCCCCTCCCGGTTCCCCTTCTCTCCAAGTTATAGGAAGGAGGGGGTGTGAATCTGAGAGCGTCTGTAATTTAAGCCTTGGCGTAATGCCTAGTACAGTGCTGTAACTGTGTTCAATAAATAGATGTTGTCAACTGACAACCCCATTGTAGAATAACATTTGTTTCTTCAGCCAAATTCACTGTATCTGCAGAGTTCCATTGTTCTTTGGGGCTCTCTCTTCCTTAAAATGATGGATCGCCAAGTAATAAAAGTGCTTTCACCTCGATCTCCACCTCTCTCACCCCCCCCCCCATAGTTCTTTTATTGCCAGGCCCCATGTCAGGTGATCCATCCACCCATCTCTGATTGGCTTCCTGGTGCCCAGCAGCCCAGAGCCATTCTGGTTTTCAAATATTGGCAAGTCTCTCATTATAATCATTGAGATTTATCAATTAGAGGAAATGTGGATTGTGTTTTAATTGTTCAGAAATAACAGCATTCTGGCTTGCGTGAGCCAGGAAAGTCTCCCCTGAGCAAAGATGCCCCAGCTGTGAAAAATTAAGAGGCAAACTCAGCCATAAAATCAGAGAGCTAAGAGTGATAGACAGCCTGAGGGGTTACCATCTTTTTTTGCCTGAGTCTCCAAACCAGAGACCTAAGACTGAAAGGGGTTAGTTAGTCTTTAAAAATACTTGGAGGAGGGGCACCCGAGTGGCTCAATCGACTGAGCATTCGATGCTTGTTTTTGGCTCAGTTCGTGATCCCAGGGTGGGATCCAACCCCGTGTCAGGATCCGTGCTGATCATGGAGCCTACTTAGGATTTTCTCTCTCTCTCTCTCTCTCTCTCTCTCTCTCTCTCTCTCTCCCAAATAAAAACTAAATAAAATAAAAACACCTAGGACATCGATGGTTTTGGCAAATAGCACTTTTATCCAAAATAGGAGATGAGTGGTTTCTCTTATGTCTCTATACACTATTATTCTGGTGCTTTCTGTGACCCACGTTCCTCTCCATCTATAAATCAGAACCTAAGCTACACGCAGCACGCGAGGAAGAGGCACTCAAAGAATAACACGTTAACATTTGTCTTCTCTACATAATCACAAGTAGTGTGAATGTTCTTCAAGCTAGAACCAGAAAGATATTGTGCGGAAAGCTTCTTGAAGAACTTTACAGCTCAGAGTCACGTTTAATTGCTGAGATGGGACCTGCGTGGCCATTGGGTAAATATACCACATCTTCTTTACCCATTCACCTAGCGCTGAACACTTAGGTTGCTTCCATATGGTGGTTTTTGTAAATACTCGTAGGAGTGCTGACTGCACCGATTCCGTCTTTGGCCCTTCATCTTGTTCACACCCCAGCAATGACTTCCCTCAGGGCTGTGAATTTCAGGCCCCATGGAGGTGAATACATGTCCTGGTGAGAATGTGGAGGGCTTGTTCTGATCGTCCCTAAAGTGGTACACAGAAGGCACCAGTTTAGATAAGTAGTGGAGATGACTGGCACACAGAAGGGTTTACTTTAGATAACTAGTAGAGCTCTTTGGGCTCACAGATGGCGCCACCTTAGATAACTACCTTGTGACCTCACCACCCGTGCGCTTCGCTCCATAAAACCTGACAATTAAGGTACGGACAGGGTGAAGCAAGGCCCAGAGAAGAGCTGCCGAGAAGGGTCTCCGCGGGCCTGGATCATTGTCTACTGTCAGTAAGTTATCCTGAACAAAACTCTGTAAACGATGTGGAGTGGCTTGCTTCCTTTTTCAGTCTAAAGTGCCTTCCTAGTCTGGAGGAGACGTTACTGACCCTCCTTCACCTTCTAACAATAACGCTGCGATTAACGCAGAGGTGCGTATGTCTTTTCAAATTAGCGTTTTTGTTTCCTTCAGGTAATTCCCAGAAGGAGAATTACTGGATCATATGGTATTTCTGTTGTTTAATTTTTTGAAGAACCCCCATACTGTTTTCCAGAGTGGTCGCACCAGTTTATATTCCTACCAACAGTGTACAAGTGTTCCCTATTCTCCACATCCTCCCCAACACTTGTGACTTCTTGTCTTTTTTTTTTTTATGTTAGCCCTTCTGACCGATGTGAAGTAATGTGTGGTTTTGATTTGCATTTCCCTGATGATCGGTGATGTGGAGCATCTTTTCGTGCATCTGTTGGCTATCTCTATGTTCTCTGGGAAAATGTCTATTCAGATCCTCTGCCCATTTTTATTTTTTATTTTTTTTTCAACGTTTATTTATTTTTGGGACAGAGAGAGACAGAGCATGAACGGGGGAGGGGCAGAGAGAGAGGGAGACACAGAATCGGAAGCAGGCTCCAGGCTCTGAGCCATCAGCCCAGAGCCCGACGCGGGGCTCGAACTCACAGACCGCGAGAGCGTGACCTGGCTGAAGTCGGACGCTTAACCGACTGTGCCACCCAGGCGCCCCTCTTCTGCCCATTTTTAAATCAGATTGTTTTTTGGTGCTAAGTTGTATGAGTTCTTACATGTTTTGGATATTAACCCCTTTTCAGAAATATTTGCAAATATCTTCTCCCATTTAGCAGGATGCCTTTTTGTTTGATTGATGGCTCTCTTCACTGTGCAAAGAGTCTTTTTAGTTTGAGGTAGTCCCATTGTTTATTTTTGCTCTTATTTCCCTTCCCTGGGAAACAGATCCAAAAAAGATGTTCCTAAGGTTGATGTTTAACCCATTACTGCCTATGTCTTCTTTTTGGAGTTTTACGGTTTCAGGTATCACATTTAGGTCTTTAATTCATTTTGAGTTTGTTTTTGTGCATAGCGTATGAAAGTGGTCCAGTCACATTCTTTTGCATGTAGCTGTCTGGTTTTCCCAATACAATTTATTGAAGAGATTGTGTTTTCCCCATTGTATATTTTTCCCTCCTTTGTCATGAATTAACTGATTAACTGACAGTATAAGCATGGGCTTGCTTCTGGGCTGTCTATTCTGTTCCATTGATTTATGTGTCTATTTTTGTGTCTACACCATACTGTTTTGATAACCATAGCTTTGTAGTATAGTTTGAAATCTGGCGTGGTGATACCTCCAGCTTTGTTCTTTTTTCTCAAGATTGCTTTGGCTGTTCAGGGTCTTTGGTCGTTCCATACAAACGTAAGCATTATTTTAGTTCTGTGAGAAATACGATTGGTTTCAATAGGGATTGCATTGAATCTATAGATTGCTTTGGATAGTATGGGCCTTTTAACAATAGTAATTTTTCCAATCAGTAAGCATGGTATATTTTTCCTTTTCTGTGTGTGTCATCTTCAATTATTTTTATCAATGTTTTATAGTTTTCAGAGTACATGTCTTTCAACTCCTTAGTTAAATTTATTCCTAGGATTTTATTCTTTTTGATACAGTTGTAAAGAGGACTATTTCCTTAATTACTTTTTTTTTTTGCTAGTTTGTTATTAGTGTGTACAAACTCAGCAGATGTCTGTATATTAATTTTGTGTCTTGAAACTTTACTGAATTCATTTATTCTAATATATTTTTTCAGATCAATGGGCTCTGTAATGTGGATGGAAAAGTAGCTACCTCTTGATGGTCACAAGGACCAGACAGAATAATACATTAAGAGCACAGAGCTCAGGGCCTGCCACATGATCATCAACACAGCGACAATTGAAAGGGCTTCATAGCAGGGATACATTAAACCCTGGAATGAATAAAAAAAACAGAACCCACTCAAAATATATTTAAAACATGTATACATATTAATGTAACTTAGGCACATTTTATATTTTTAAATACTTCTATATGTACCGTATATACACAGAAAGGGAAACTATTCTGGAAAAAAAAAGTGCAAAACAGTACGATGATTGTTTCTGGGTAGTGGGATTTTTATCTGTATTTGTACATATTTTCTACAGCAAGCATCAATAGCTGTGTAAAAGAAATTTTAATGTATTTTTAAACATGAATATTGACTTTTATCTGGTTTAAAGTATTTTGTAAAGTAAGTCCTCAAATTACTATATTTTCACACATGAGTTACTGATAATGCCAAAATTATTGGAATTCCCCCCCCCAACCCCCAATGCTGAGGGGTTTTTTTTTTTTAATTATTTTTACAGGTATTTGTCTATTCTACTTCCCACCACGCACCAGGTACTATTCCAAGAGATTTATAAATATCAACTTCAAAAAGAGTGATAATAACCTATTTGGGGAGAAAAGTAGCTAAGGGTAGGGCAGGCATATCTAGATTAAAATCGTTTTCAAGGATAGTCTAAGTTCTGTCTTTTAAAACCCGATTAATGAAAAATGCAGGGAAAATAAAAAATTCCTGAAAACTTTTATTCACATTTACACAATAGCCACAAATATTATCTAGCTACGTATATTCCGCTAAGAAGTTAATAATTATTTTCTAAGTAATTTGGGCATGGTTTTCTAAGGCCTAACGTTATAAGGAAATCACACAAAAAAAACCAACGATGTACATCACATAACAGGCACCTAACATCTACTATTTTCTCTCTAGCCAAAGCCACAAATCGCTATTGTCTAAGTGAAATTCAAGTACATGATTGCAAACGTAATAATAAGATCGGAAGCTCGTTCTCATTATCTCCCCACCATAACCCTTCGCTGCATGCACAATGTCCCCACGAAGCCAGCAGACAAGACTGGGTAGCTGTGGAGGTCACAGAGGGGGCAGAGCGGTGGGTAAGACTCAAGCCGGTAGTCAATATGATATACCTCTAGAATCCGTATAATCACCCTGAATAACACGGGAACATCATGGTAATATATGACGGGCTATCATTTTCCCTTGCTCTTCCTCATGTAGCTGTGATGACCATAACTCAACAACAAATTTGTCACCGAACCTTCAAAGAAGTGAGGGGGGTTGGGGGGGGGGGCGGGGAATCAACGAGCTTGCCTATGTCTGTTCTGGGAACATATGATTTTGTTCTAATATAAATCCAAATATATTCACAACCATATTTGCTTCATGTGTAGAAATGGCTACTCTTAAACGTGGTGCCTTTGGAGCACTGATGTTTACCATGCTGTCACCTGAATGTCGAGCAATAATAGCAAGGGGGCCTTGGCGGAGTAAGGCTGAAACCTCTTAGGAACAGGAAGAGCCGTTATTAGTCTTCCCGGGCTGGGCGCTGCAGAAAAGGCCCTGAGAAAGTCCATGGCCACAGCCCCACCTGGGAGAGTGATTGCTTCCCAGCCGGCTCCCCTATTCCCTTAGCACCAGAAGATGTGCTTCTGTTAAAACGTCACATTTGAAGTCTTAACCCGTAAGCTTTTTGGTTAATGAAACGACAGAGCCAGCCTCATTTTTCCTAGTGCTGCCTTCCCGACACCCCTGGACCCGGGCTGACTTTGGGAAGAGCCTTGTGTGTGCAGTAGCTAACATCTGCGCGGGTAACTATTTTCACACCCAGAAGAAGGCAGCGGAGAATCACGAAACCATCTCCTTCTGGGGGTAAAACAAAGGAGCTCCTCCAACTCCATCCGAAAAAGCAGAAGTCCCTAGGGAACTTCCTAAATTTCTTTAGCAACCTCACACCTGCTAGAAGACATGCCGAAGTTCCAAGGCCCCTGGGTCTGCAGGAGGGAGGGGCTCTGAAAATCGAACACTGATGCTAAATAGAAAATACGAGCTGAATGCGTGTTTAGGATTCACCACGCCTGCTACCCGCCCCCTTCACCCTGTTACTGATAAGGAAACAAAGGTCCAGTAAATGATCCCAAGGCAGACGAGGTGAGCTTGGGGCAGAGCCAGGATTAGGAGCCTACTTGGCTTCCGTTGGAGCGTGCTGCTCTTCCGGGGCTCGGCCTGCAGACGCACGGTTCGGTGTTCTCTCTACAACAGGCAGTGTTGCAACGGGGAATTGGGAGCCGCTGAAAGTGTGTTGAGCAAAGAGATGACATGGTCCTCTCGGTGTTTTACAAGACCGATCGGATAGCCCCACATGTAAACTGGATTAAAAGATCAGCATTAATATAGCACAGACTAACTCCAGGTAGATGGGAACGGGAACCAAGGGAATAGAGTGGAGGGGGCAAGGTGCAAGAGTTCTTTCAAACCTGCTTGTCTTGTCTGCAGGCTGCATGAAAAACAGAGCCAGTCATTACGCCGGGTTCCTGCTGCAGTGCCTGGTGCTCTAGAGGAGGGACACAATAACTGCCGTGAAATGAACAGATGAATTAAAGAGCTAGAAAAGACAGCAGTCTGTGACTGACTGGATAAAAGGAAGGAAAGGAGGGGCGCCTGGGTGGCTCAGTCAGTTAAGCAACTGACTTCGGCTCAGGTCATGATCTCACGGTTTGCGAGTTCCAGCCCCGCGGCGGGCTCTGTGCTGCCGGCTCGGAGCCTGGAGCCTTGCTTCGGACTCTGTGTCTCCCTCTCTCTCTGCCCCTCCCCCGCTCGCGTTCTGTCTCCCTCTCAAGAAATGGATAAATGTTAAAAAATGAGAAAAAGGAGAGGAGTAAAAGATTACCTCCAAGGTTATGGGTTACATAGGCGAGAGAATGTTGTGGAAGTTGGAGGAGAAATTGTTGGATAGAGCATCGGGGAGGAAATGGAGTATTGGGGTCATGCAGGGTGGACCTGAACAGGGCTTTCCTGAATCGCTGGCCTGGAGGTGATTGGCGCACAGATGAGGGTGCCCTCGAATTCCGGAAATGGAAAGGGTTGAAGACATCAGTGGGGTTAATCTGTGCGTGTAGGGAGCACCTAGGTGGTCTTCCTGACCCCTAGTTCTCCACACGTGGTTGATAGAACCATGGCGTTGGCATCTGGCAAAGACAAGGGGCCAAATCTTCAGTCCCCAGTTCGACCCTCAGCATGAGATTTTCAAACAAGAAGGCCCAAGTGTGTGCTTACCGTATAAGTGGAAAGATTTCAGCTTGAGCTTTGAACCGGTCCGGAAATTTACAATCAAGGAAACTTAAAAAAAAAAAAAAAAAAAGAAAGAAAGAAAAGGGGGGGGGGGGGGTATTTTAGACTTTGTGTAAATTGTTGAGTCTCCCAGTGAAGAGATATTTAAATTTTGAAATACGTACCAGGTTGGGGGACGTAGTGGAAGCATGATAATCTTTTCAGTGACTGGATCAGGGGACAGACAAGCCCTGAACCCCCACCACCACCCCGCACCTCCAGGAAGAGCTGGGGACTTGTGTGCATCCTTTCTGCAGGCGCCCCGGGGTGGAGTCACCCACACACGCATGCTGCACCTGCTGCAGCCCCAGAAGCCTCTTCCGGTGTACCCCACAGCTCTTCTGCACCCTCCATCCACCTGGCCGACGAAACAGAGCCCAGACTTTTGAAACGGGCCTTTTATATTCATGGTTACTCCTTTTTTTAGGTGGTAGAATCCTAGAACCATAAAAATCAAAACTCATAGACTGTTAGATCTGAACGTGACGTTAGAGATGAGCTAGTTAAATCCCCTGGAGGAAACCGGGAACCGAGTCCGATCTTCCGTCCAAGGACGGAAGGGCTAGGTTTTTAGTCCCGGCTGACACTGTAGGACCTGAGGCTGAGAGTGAGGCTGTGTGTGGGACTTGGTGCTCCTGCTGTAGAAGGTGCAGTCAAGAGGATGGCGTGGGGCAAAGGGGCTTGAGAACCACATTCTCACGCTGTCAGGCACAAGAGCAAAGGTTCCAAGTAGGAGGTGGGACCTACAGAAACGAAAGAAGGGAACTGGACAGTCGGGGGGGGGGGAGGGGGTTGGAGAGGCAGGGAAAGTGCTTACAGACTCTTGGGGGTGAGGGCTTCTCCCCACAGTAACCCGGCTCTGCCATGAGGGCTATCCCTTGAAGAGAGATTTCTCCAACATTCTTACGGGGCTAGAGTTAATTCCCATCACTGGTGGAAATAAGGGTTTCGGCATAAAGGGGAAGAATACAATAAGATCGCAAGGATTAGCTATGTGTACGCAACGATGCGTGTATTACAAAGAATAGTAACGTTGCCAAAAAGAAAATTAAAGCTGTCAACTTGTGTTGGGTATATATAAAGCCACCTCGCTTTTTTTTTTTTCTCTTCGCTCACTGACCTCTCTATCCACCTATGTTGAAAAAAAAAATCATTCATGTATTCATTAGTGCACTACTTCCTCAGCAAATGTGTATCGTGTGCCTAATGTGTTGGATGCTAGGTATACAACGGTTCACAAAATCGCATGGATTTTTTAAAGGCTAGTGGCGATCTACTACTAACATGAACTTCCCTCCTTCCAGCATTTACTCTCTCTTTTGCTAAAAGCGGTTCTACTTTCAGGGGAGAAGAGTCCTTTCTCCTGAGCTGAGAGTGTCTCTTTGGGGGACGAGAAGGCAAAATAAAAAGGCTTCCATTACTGTACCACGTTGTATCACAGGCATTTCCTGGATATTCTCCCTCTAAGTGAGCAAGACTTCATAATCTGTCCCTTGGGATGATTCAAAAATTATCACCCTGGCTTATCTTTGCTTCCAACAGGAGTTGTTTGTGATAGCTTTATGTTCTTGTACTTTGACGTTAGCGTTTACGTGCTCAAGAGTAACTTTTCTCAGCCTCGATCCATACCAACTTCTTCCAACCCTTAACGAACCCGCGGACGGCGACGCGGCATTAACTTATTCTCCACCTGATCTCAGATATGACGAGCAGGCAGTATTTTGTTCCTGCAAAAGGCATTTTCTCCTAACTGAAAGGAGAAGAAAGCTAACTCCAGCTTCCTGCGGGCCAGGCCTCTCGTGAATTCTGAGAGGGAGAAAGAGGTTAATTGTGAACAGGTCCGTGCATGTGTCACTTACGACTCACCCCTGGATCCCTTCGGTCCCACACCCTTTCGGCAGCAGTTTTAGCATACTGAGACCAGACGGAGGTTTTTATGGCTCTCTTCAATAAGATACAGGGTGAGTTTAAAGAAGGCAATCTTTAAGATTTATCTCTGTGTTCTGGAATAAGAGTTCAATAATTCCTTTAATCCGTGTTGCCATCGCCCTTGGCCTTTTGCTTTACTTTGGTCTTTTAACATCTCACCTTATTTTAATAGCAATTGTCAGGATCCACAGACTAGTTCAACCCAACAAGTACTCTAGGAGCACCAACCTCGTACGAGCAAGGCAAGGCCAGGCGCTCATACGTCATAACGATACCATATTTCACAGGCAAATGAACTGTTTTCAGTAACCATAATTTATCTTTCAAAAAATCTCTGACACTAAGTCAAAAGGGTTAATTGGATACATTTTTCTTAAGAGGGAATTAGGGTCTTGTAACATCTTTAGGGTCTTTAACATTAGTCGAAGCAGTGGGCACAAACTCGCAAACATTCTGTAGAAATAATTTAAAGTTAGTGAACAGGATCCGTAGAGGTAAAAGCCAAATTAAAAAAAAAAAATTTTTTTTTAATGTTTGTTTATTTTTGAGAGAGAGAAACCGAGCTCGAGCAGGGGAGAGGCAGAGAGAGGGAGACACAGAATCCGAAGCAGGCTCCAGGCTCTGAGCTGTCAGCACAGAACCTCACGCGGGGCTCAAACCCACAAACCGCAAGATCACATGACCTGAGCCACCCAGACGCCCCTGCCCCACCTTAAAAAAAAATTTTTTTAATGTTATAAAAGCCAAATTTTAAGTAGAATTCATGGATCCCAAATTTCTTTAAACTATATCTATATCCAAGCACTCAAAGTGTTGGCTATATCTATATCCAAGACTCAAGTGTTTAGTCTTCAAAACACTTAGTTCTTTGTGAGAATTATCATTGATTTTCTACTTCTAAAGGTACCACACATGCTCCATCTCTAGGACATTTTGGATTAAGGCAACAGCACA
Source organism: Prionailurus bengalensis (assembly GCF_016509475.1). Taxonomy (NCBI): domain Eukaryota; kingdom Metazoa; phylum Chordata; class Mammalia; order Carnivora; family Felidae; genus Prionailurus; species Prionailurus bengalensis. Next base: position 164,351,812 of record NC_057345.1, on the reverse strand, counting down.
ACATTTCTTGACATTTCCCAAAAACTGTTATACCTATCCCATCTCCAGATGAACATGAAAGAAAGCTGAACGTTTTTTCACTTGAAAACACTGTGACTCTTTACCATCCTGGAAGCAAGTGGACAGAACCATTTGTCCTCATTTCAAAAACTTTCCCCAAACCTCGGACCTCTACGCATCAGGTGGCTCATCCTACATCTGCAACAATAGCCGTCTTGAGAATCACGTAGTTAATATAACTTTGCAGCTCGGAGGCGTCTTAGAAATCCGTTAGTTCATAGTTTCTGAAACTTCCGTCTCAAAAAACTCCACGTACTGTAACATGTTAATAGGTGTTTCGGGGAACAGTTTCTGTGTGCTAGTAAGATTTGGACAGCCCCCTCTGGAGGCCCACAGTGCATGTTAGCATATTAAAGCTTTGGCAGACCCATAGTAACAACGACAACAAAAACTATTTGTATGGGGGCGGGGGGGGGGGAGGCTTTCATATTTTATTCTCTAAATATTTATTACTTTATGCAAAAATATATGGCACGCTAACTGAAAAAGAAATGATGATCTAGATCTCAGAAAGGTAGAGAAAGAGAAGAGAAATGGGGAGAGATTTGATCCAGCCCCAGTGAGGAATGGAATTTAAGGATGAAGAGGTATGTCTGAAGAGCACTTTTATAAAGTTTTGTAATCTGAAGTGCTGTATATGTCTTGCCGGTGTCCTTAAGAACCACATTACTTGTCAGGGCAAGAGAAGGAAGGGAGGGAGGGTGAGAAGGAGGAAGGGAGGGAGGAAAGGAAGGACAGAAGCCAGAGAAGAGAGAAAGGAACTGTTTAACTTTGTAAAACCTTGTGCTGTGTGCTGGCAAATGTTTAACAACTTTGGGGAAGGGGACGGGCCTGATTTGCAGCATGTATCCATTTCCGTGGTGTAAATTCTCACCGTGGCCAATCTCAGACATGCCAACATGACATCCACTGGCTCACAAGCTTCTGGCCCCAACATACCACACTAGTGTTTCTTGGGACAGAGTTCGGAAATGTTGAGCTGGACTGGGGGGGTGGGGGGTGCTGGGTGGCTTAGCCGGTTAAGCATCTGACTCTTGACCTCAGCCTAGGTCATGATCCCACAGTTAAGGAGTTCAAGCCCCACGTCAGGCTCCGTGCTGACAGTATGGAGCCTGCTTGGGATTCTCACTCCCTCTCTCTCTGCCCCTCCCCTGGGCGATCTCTCCGCACCCTCTCTCTCTCTCTCAAAAATAAATACACTTAAAAAAAAAAAAAAAGGAAATGTTGAACTGGTGTATCTTCCTTCCTTCCCAATCCTCTCTCCTACAAATATATGCTTTAATGATGAGCAAGGTAGGGATGCCTGGGTGGCTCAGTCGGTTAAATGTCCAACTCTTGGTTTGGGCTCAGGTCATGATCTCACGGTTCATAAGTTCAAGCCCCAGATAGGGGTCTGCAGTGACACTGCAGGGCCTGCTTGGGATTCTCTCTCTCTCTGCCCCACTCATCCTGTCTCTCTCTCTCAAAATAAATACATAAACTTAAAAAAAAAAAAAAAGATGAGCAAGCTAAGTCCCAGAGAGGTTATGTGAGTGTCAAAGTCAGACAGCTAATCATCTTTACTAGTATCCAAACTCTAATTTCTAAATTCAACAATTCCTTCCTAACATAAAAATGCTAACTATGTGAAAAGGAAGTATATGGTACCATAGAGCCCAGTGAGAAGGAAGACCCTTACCTCAGACATATGACTTGATTATCTTTCGGCTGCTCAACTACTCTGCCTGTAGATGGAATAATTTAGATAATACGTGTTTATTACCAATAAATACCTCCTAATAGTAATAAAATATGCAGGTTCATTTCTTCATAAATATTTTTGAAATCCTCAGTCAAAAGAGGCTATATGACCATTTAAAAGTTATTCTGGGGGTGCCTGGGTAGCTCAGTCGGTTAAGCATCTGACTTCGGCTCAGGTCATGATCTCACAGTTTGTGGGTTCAAGCCCCGCGTCGGGCTCTGTGCTGACAGCTCAGAGCCTGGAGCCTGTTTCAGATTCTGTGTCTCCCTCTCTCTCTGCCCCTCCCCTGTTCACACTCTGTCTCTGTCTCAAGAATAAGTAAACATTTAAAAAAATCTTTTCTAAGTTATTCTGAAGTCATTCATGTTTCATTCAAATCTTGAAATCTTGTAGATCTGAGCCTTAGACTAGAGGTTATTCTCCGAGGTCAGAGGAAATTACCGTACTCAGAAACAAAGGAAAGTTACCTCTCGTTTATTTCAGTATTTTTGTTGTTCAAACTTTTCTCTCAAACCACAGCTCACTTTATATTTTTCTACCTGCCTCATCATATTTTCAGAAGAAGGGTTTGTTGAGATAAATGCTTTTAATTTCTTTAACGTTTATGTATTTTTGACGAGATACATGCTTTTAAAATATAGAATTGTTTTTGATATGTATTTATACACATATATAAATACATTTGATTTTGTTTGTAGAAGGTGATGCTACTTCCTTGGACTCAAAGACTAGAATACAAATTTGTTTGTATTGAGAGTCATTATGCGGCAGAAACATCCCTGTGAGGCCTTCCATGAAAGGATTTGTTATGTAAATCCCGGGGTCTTCTTGGACTGACTTCCACTGATCTTAGACAAGTCTCTTATAACCTTGATCTTCTTATTATAAAAAGAATGGGATAATAGCAGTCTAGACTTTATGGGGCAGTTGGTCTCAACCACAGAGATGTTGAGAACTGATCATTAAGTTTGTGAATTTCACTCTGACTTTTGGCCATTTTACAACATTTTGACTCTTTCGCCAAAAGCTTGGTGAGAAAAAGAGGTTGAGTTAAAATTCATTTCCTTTCATGTTTATCTGTGGATGAAAATCATTCCGATTCTCCTTGTGTCTGATTAGACATGGGTGCCAAGAGGTGATAACAGTGATTAGCTGACAGCTTATAATAATGGATTTGTGTTGTCACTATATCTACTTAATAAGCAGCATCCGTGAAAGGGCAGTTTTAGAAACAAAGACTTAACAAAATTCAATAAGCCACAGATACAAGATGAAAAGAAAAGAAGGAGCTTAATCAATACTGGGAGGAATTAAAGGGTAAACGGAACTGCCTGCCGACTGACTGGGCCACTTTCCTGGCTGCATCCGGCTGAGCCACTGTTTACACCCCCAAAGAACGAGATAATAACACTCTTCTACGATCCCTTCCATAATGACGCATCTCTGATCTTTCCAAGATTCTAACGAAATTCTGCAAACTTTCAGAGTTTTTAGCTTGAAATTTTCCTCTATCGTCAAGTTTCTCTGTGGCTGCAAAATGATTGGTTCCTTGGACAAGGCATACGAATCCTTCAGGAAGATGATTTCCCAAGAGTTACCTGTTCCTAACACCTAAAGAATACTCTGAACAAAACAGATAACTGCAGGTACAGATCAGTCCCCCTAGGATTAGTATTCTGTGATCCTCACTGCTCCATCCAAGTGGACTTAAGTTTGTCAAGCAGCTTGTGTGAGTGCAACTGTAAGAGATTTTGGTGAAAATCCTGAAAATGAAACAGGAACCCATGGGGGAGGGGAAGGAAAATCCTGAAAATGATACTCTAGGAAGATAAGAAAAAATTGTCATTCATATTTTAAAAGAATTTTTACTATTTACCTAGTATTTTTCCCCGTGTTGTCTCATTTAATCCCCACAATCCCTATAAGGTGTATTGTCCCCATTTTATGGATAAAGTAGTTGAAGTTTCAAGAAGTTGCCTTATCCAGGTCAGTGGAAGCCCGTTAGGGAAGTTTGGGGTTCCAATACCAAATTCGTGCACCTTCCATTATAGCGCAGTAACTCTTAGAAATGAACTTCACGGGGCGCCTGGGTGGCTCAGTCGGTTAAGCGTCCGACTTCAGCTCAGGTCACGATCTCACGGTCTGTGAGTTCAAGCCCCGCGTGGGGCTCTGGGCTGATGGCTCGGAGCCTGGAGCCTGCTTCCGATTCTGTGTCTCCCTCTCTCTCTCTGACCCTCCCCGGTTCATGCTCTGTCTCTCTCTCTCAAAAATAAATAAATGTTAAAAAAAAAAAATTTTTTTTAAAGAAATAAAAAAAAAGAAAAAAAAAAAAAAGAAATGAACTTCACTTTTGCTCTTACTATTCAGTTCATTACTGATGTCAGTTAGTCCCCGATCCTAGGTAACCAGCAAAGGTCAAGTAAATATGTGCCGGTGCCTTTTAACAATAGGGCTTTGACCTACAGATTCCGTGGGAATGAGGCATCTAGCAGAGCACTTCCTCTATAATTGGACAGTGCAAGATGGAAATTCTGGCTTCAATGCTTACTTGGGCAAGTTACCTAACATCAAAGAACCTCAGTTTCCTCAACTGTACGATGGGGATAATGATAGCATCTATTTTACAGCATTGTTGTGAGAATTAAATGGGGATAAATTTAAAAAAGCACTTACCATATAGTAAGCTCTCAATAAAAGCTAGTTTAAAAGAAATAGATTTGGGGCGCCTGGGTGGCACAGTCGGTTGAGCGTTCAACTTCAGCCAGGTCACGATCTCGCGGTCCGTGAGTTCGAGCCCCGCGTCAGGCTCTGGGCTGATGGCTCAGAGCCTGGAGCCTGTTTCCGATTCTGTGTCTCCCTCTCTCTCTGCCCCTCCCCGCTCATGCTCTGTCTCTGTCCCAAAAATAAATTAAAAAACGTTGAAAAAAAAATTAAAAAAAAAAAAGAAATAGATTTGTGTGACTGTATGGCCCCCTGTGTTGACTAAAGGAATCCATCAGGGGCGTCTAGGTGGCCCAGTCAATTAAGCATCTGACTCTTGGTTTCAGCTCGGGTTATGATCTCACAGTTCATGGGTTCAAGCCCCTCATCGGGCTCTCCGTTGACAGTGCATAGCCTGCTTGGGATTCTCTCTCTCCCTCTTTTTCCGCCCCTCCCCAACTCATGCGTGCTGGATCTCCCTCTCTACCTCCCTCTCTCAAAATAAATAAATCAACTTAAAAAAAAAAAAAAAAAAAAAAAAAAAGGAACCCGTCAGACTTAAAAACTTTGCCCAGCCAGCAGAGGTAACAAATTAAATACATATGGGAATTCCATTGCCAGTATCATCTCTCACATTAAAAACACTATTGGTAAATAATATGGGCCATGTACCGAAGTGTAAACTTTAGTACATGAGATCTGAATTTAAGCGTATGCTCTGTAACACTCCAAAAGATTCTGTGTTTCCATGCTAATTTGGTACTAGCACTAAAATGAGTTCACCAAAGACAATTACTTAGTGATCTGTTCTTTTTCCCCTTTCATCTCTTAATATGTACCCAGTCTAAAACTAGAATTTCTGTGTGCAACTCAAGGCACACACAGCATGTTCACATACGGCCCATCACTTGGGGCTTAACTGTTCACTCCTGTCTGCAGAAATGTAAAGGCCACCCCAGGCCACCAACTTAATTATATCCAGGATGCGCACCAGAGGTGAAAAGCCTCCTAGAACTGTTTTTCAATCATCATCTCTCCAACTGAGCTGGACCAGTGACACTAAAGCCAGCAATTAAAAGCCTCAAGTTTAGAAATCCATTCAGTTTCCCAAGTCCCCAAATGGCAAAGGTTAAGTGAATTATGTGGAGATAATTCGCCAAGGTCCCGAGGGAGGGTTCAGCTAACTTCAGATTACTGGCTGTTTCAGTCTTATGTTTCCCTTCCCAACTGATATGCTTCATGCAGTGGTGCTGCCAATGTAAATACCAGAAAAATAAGAGTTGCAGATGGAGAGAATAAAAAAAAAAAAAACCTTCAATGTGTTTTCTAGGGGGAAAAGCCATGTGATGAGCACATTTCATGTTTGTAACACTGAAGGTTTCTCCCTGCCTTTATTTTCAAGGATAATTGTGAGGAAATTTACACTCGCCTCATATTAAAAAATATTTGGGAGCTTTACTGTGTTGCTTTGGTACTTAAATTGGAGCACGTCGCCAGGCATCTTACTGCGGGAGACCATAATGGGACCCGCAACTCTCCTCCAGGCTGAATTAGAACCACCCGTTACACCTCGAGTTGTGTGGTAACACCTCCACGGTGTTTCCAATTAACTTTGCAAGTTTTTAATCAGTGACAAATGCATCTTTGTAAATTCAATTTACCTTTTATTGCAGCACCATAAACCGTCTTGCAGCATTCCGGTACTTTGTGAACATTTTACTTGCTACTGACATAAGACAGCTGTTGGACCTACAACAAAGGCTAAGGTTTATGAGTTACCTGAATTAGGATGTAGGTGAAGTAATTAAACCCCAAAGAGAAACAGGGGGGAAACAGATAGCCCTCTGCAATCCGCACACACCGACACACAGGCAGGAACTCCCGAAGCAACTCAGAAGCTGGAACATTCAGGATTAAATCCCCAGAAACTCCCTTCTTTTACTGTGAATTTTAACTCACGATATGTTGAAAGAGGTACGTAAGTGAAAACGCTCAGGCACATTTTATTAATAAATCTATACCGCTATTTGTTTTTTTCCCTTTAATCAGATTCAAATGCATCCTGTTAAAGAGCCACGGGTGATTAGATCATAAATCTGAATGACCTTGAAGATGATGAAGGAAATGCTTCTCTGTAAAGCGATCATCATGCTGCCAGTTTCATCATTTACACATTTTTACAGGTGCAGGGAAAATGTTTAATTTCAGATAGCTTGCAAGGATCACTCAGAATAAAATATTCCTTTATAAGATCCCCAGATAATAAAGCAAATGAACTAACTGCACTCCTCAAGAATATATATATATATATATATTTTTGTTTCTATTTTTGCTCCTCAAATAAGAAAAGGCCAAAAAATTAGGGGGAGGATTATAATTGCATGACCTCAACCATAAGCTTACTCTAGGATTCTAGCTTCGGTTTCATTGTGTTTAAATATTGCTAATGACACATTAACTCATTGCCCCTTGCTGCAAATTATTAACTAATTGTGAGTAATATGGTCGTGAGACGTATCTTTTGTTACATATTTAATCAAAAGTCTGCATCTTTATAAAGGCAGCAAATTTATGGATGACATTTATGGTTTTTGCCTTAAACACTGAAGAATTCTTTTGTCTTATTTTTGGATTTATCGCTCAACCATGAGACCTTTGACATTCAAGAGGTACACCTGCATCTTGCTATTGTCATATCAAAAATATTGTAAATGTTGTAATTTGTCAGAAGTATTTAGACACTGATATTATTCCAGTCCACTAATTGATTCATTTATTCATCACTTACTCATTAAGTGCTTAATATCTGCCTAGGATAAATAGTGACTGAAAATGTAGCCCTTCTCCTGCAGATCAAGGATTATAAACGCAAGAAAAATTTCAGACCCAAATATATCTATGTGTTGTTTATTTCAGATACTTATTTAGACTTTTATTTGCCTTTCAGATGTTTTTAAAAATCAGCTATGACCTAAAACTTCTCACTGAATCTGTACATTGTTACCATTTCTAAAACCATGGACTTGGCTTTCTTTGACCTTTTCTGAAGGGCATACTCTTTAAATACTGTTTTGATTCTTCTGTATCATAGATGCTTTCGATGGCTTATGAATTCTTCATAATACATATACAAACTGGTCCAAATACAGCTTTGATTTCATTACCCTATTTTCCCCATTCTGTATTACTTGCCTTAAATAAGAAATAAGAAAGCTATATAGCTACTTTGGAATGTAGGGATTCGACATGAAAAGCACCCTTTTAAGTTGCTGTAAACTGATCATTAGTTTCTCCTCATTTCTTCTCGGTGCTCAGAAATATATGACCAGATATAGAAGAGGAGTTTCAGCAGGTAGTATCGAGTGTATGTTCTTTACCCCAAAGTCTGATCTCCACCCTGTCGAAGTAACACTTCGATAGCAGTCCTGTGACTGGAAGACAAAAGGCCCCAGTGAGTGACCCAGGGCCTTGGCACAGTACTCATTAGATGGGGAGGCCTTCCGAGGGTTTTTACCAAGCCTTCCCCATGCTCGGCTCTTGGCCTAACCCTAACAAAATCAGCCCTCGGACTTTCCCAAACAGGTGGGGAGGGACAGAGGGGTGGTCCCCCAGAACTCGGGTTTTCATGATCATTTCCCGAGACGACGTCTGACTCCCCATTGTAGCACCAGAACACGCCTTAAAAATGAGGCAAATCAGAGGCGAGAATCAAAAGCTTTGGAGAAGTGCTCTGGGGTAGTGACTAAGCGGTGAAAAGCTGCCACTGGTTGAGGGCTTGAAATACGCGGGCATGGAGTTTGTCACAACCACCCCACACGGCGGAAGGGGAAGCAGAGGCTTAGGAATCTACCTGGAGCCAGCAAAACTTTGGAGCTGGAATGCATAGCCATGTTGGCAATGAATTCATTTCGCGGGTCCGGGTGAGCGTGAGCACCCATGCTGTGAACCGCTACGCCACCTTGCCCGTCAGGTGCCAAAATGTCATACTATCTCTGAAGCCTAAAATCTTTACTCTTTGAAATTTTAAATCTATGAGTTACATCTTGAGTGACAAAATTTACACCCCCCAGAAACCCATCCTGATGTGAAAACTAAACAATTATCGCTACATTTCAATGCTGTTTCCTTCTCCTTCATGCTGCCAAGCCATGTCTGATGGAGGCTATTCCCACTGTTGTATGTATACAATGGAATTAAAGATCGCCTCTGGAACAGCCGAGAGTCTGCCCTATTTTATTGCAAAACATGCCTCCATTTTAGAAAAGTAGACTAATTGATTGTTCTGCCCCCTAACTGGATTGTTTCCATTTAAACCATCTTATCACCAAAGCCACTTTACCATAATTTATGTTTAGGTTTTTAAATAAAAGGCTTCTAAGGTCTCTTGCACACGAAGGATTTTATGCATTGTATGTGACATGCAAATTGTTTCCGTTAAAATGAATCTAAAACATGATTTGTAGGTATTCCGCATTATTTGGTAATCTAAAACTCCAGCTCTTGAAGTCATTAATTAGAGAATCATTGAAAATTATCATTTTGGATCCTGGTCAGGGGAACTTTTAGAAATTAATGAACCTTGGAGGCTTCCAAATTCCACATTGCGCACTGTGTTTTGTCCACACCTAAAAGAAAGATTTAAAACAAATTCCTCGGGTCCTGCCAGGCATTCTCAGGCATTCTCAGCACACTCACACGTAGTATCGGCCGCAACAGCTCAATCAATAGCGAAGAGTAATGTAATAATTGCCGCAGCATTTTCTGTAATTCCTCATTGTGGTAGCAACAGCATTTCAATAATATTCAGAGAGACTATTTATGGTGCTTAAGGTAAGAGGTTTCTGCCATGTGTAGAATAACAAAAAATTCAGTGCTACTATTTAACCCTTAATGAGAAACATTCTTAAGGAGAGAAGCAGTTAAGCACTTAAGTTATCTGTGTCAGGCAATAGTCAGAGGACGTTGAGCCACAGGACATTTGAATAGGCAAAATAGTACTTGATGACCATTAATCACTAGAGGAGCAGTTGAATAAAATGTGGTATACCCACACAATAGAAGATGTTACAATTGTTAAAACAAAAAAATGAGGGCACTCAGTATGTACTGGTATGAAAAGTTCTCCAAGGTATTTCGTGGAGTGGACAAAGCAAAACACAGGGTAGTATATATAGGAGGCTATCTTTTATGTATAATAGGAAAAAAATTAAGGATATGTATTTGTATTCACTTCTATATGCATAAGGAAACTGTGAAAGCCGTAGTTAATAACATTAAGGGACGCCTGGGTGGCTCAGTCGGTTTCGTGTCCAACTTCAGCTCGGGTTACAATCGCGCAGTTCATGGGTTGGAGCCCCGCGTTGCCCCAGCTCGGAGCCTGGAGCCTGCTTCGGAGTCTGTGTCTCCCTCGCTCTCTGTCCCTCCCCCGCTCGCACTCTGTCTCTCTTTCTCTCAAAAATAAGTAAACTTTTAAAAGTAAATAAATAAAACTAATAACATTGTTATCTGGGTGTGTGCGTGGTGGGGTGGGGGTACTGGGGTGGATAGAGGACACGAATGAGTAGAAGATGCTTATATATATATAAAAATGCATATGCATTTATAGATATAAAAATGCATATTAAATGCAAATGCATATGCATTTTATATATATATAATATGCATATATAATTTCAAAGCATGTGAACATATTCAATAAATTAAAAGCGGGTTTAAGTGATGGTTGTACTGTTAGCAGGGAACTAGCTTAATAAATACGGTACATTCGTAGGGTGGAATATTATGTGGCCATAAAACAGAATAAGGAAGCTTTTTATCTCCTGATTTAGAAAGATCTCTCAGATGTGTTATTGTGTTTAAAAGAAAATCCAAATACTTTTGGTTTTGTCCTTATGATGCTACGATCTCTATGGAAGGAGGAGGAATATTTGCATACATGTAATCAATTAGCTCTGAAAAGACACCCAAGAGATGAATAATGGTGATTGCTTGTGTCGAGGGAAACAACGGTGTGGTGTGGCTGGAGGCGGGAGGGGAGACTTTTCACTGAATAGCCTTTTTAGGCTTTTCTCTTAACCGCTTGAAGCTATTATCCTTTTCAGAAAAATAAAATTCAAGCATTTAATTTTTAAAAACAGTATTTAACTGTAATTACAGCTTTTTCCTAAAGAAAGAAAAGAAATGAATTAATAAATTGATCTTGGAACTAGAGAAAGGAAGAAAACCAAGCTCTAATTTATCAAACTGTCTAATTTGTCAAACTACTAATCCGACCGCTATCAAAGGACTAATATTTCTCCTCACTTTTCTCTAGACTAATTTGACTGCGGTGCACTGTCTTTGATTCAAATGCAGCTTAATAAAATTAACTGGATTCATTTTTTTCTAGACACGTAAAGAAATGTCATGTTTGTCTCCCATCTACCCCACCGCCCACTCCAGGAAGGGAGGACTGAATGGATTGAGACTGTGTAATTTAAATTTTACCTGGCTCATTATCACTTTCAAATAATTTATGCATTTTAAGCAGCTGCTTTTCTTCTCCTATGTGTCAATCATGCAAATTAGCAACACCTCAACGAAACTCGCCTATAATAAATCAATTTTTACGCTAAGCATTTCACGGGGTTATCTTTCCCTGTGCAGATTTTAACAGCGGTAAAGCACCCACACTTCCACATTGGAAAGTAGTGGAGAGATCATGAGCTTATAGTCAAACAAATCTGGGGTTTAATCTTGGCTCTGACATTTATAAACTACATGTCCTTGGGAAAGTCATTTAACCTCTTTAATCTTCAGTCTTCCTTATCTGTAAAATGGGGATGACAATGCCGATTCCCAGGGTTGTCATTTAAAAAGGCATATTAGGGGGCGCCTGGGTGGCGCAGTCGGTTAAGCGTCCGACTTCAGCCAGGTCACGATCTCGCGGTCCGGGAGTTCGAGCCCCGCGTCGGGCTCTGGGCTGTTGGCTCAGAGCCTGGAGCCTGTTTCCGATTCTGTGTCTTCCTCTCTCTCTGCCCCTCTCCCGTTCATGCTCTGTCTCTCTGTCCCAAAAACAAATAAACGTTGAAAAAAAAAATAAAATAAATAAATAAATAAATAAATATAAAAAGGCATATTAGGGGCGCCTGGGTGACTCAGTTGGTTAAGCGTCCAACTTCAACTCGGGTCACGATCCCACGGGTTCATGGATTCAAGCCCCGTGTCGGGTTCTATGCGGACAGCTCAGAGCCTGGAGCCTGTTTCCGATTCTGTGTCTCCCTCTCTCTCTGCCCCTCGCCCGTTCATGCTCTCTCTCTGTCCCAAAAATAAATAAATGTTGAAAAAAAAAATTTTTTATAAAGGCATATTAGGGGGGCGCCTGGGTGGCGCAGTCGGTTAAGCGTCCGACTTCAGCCAGGTCACGATCTCGCGGTCCGTGAGTTCGAGCCCCGCGTCGGGCTCTGGGCTGATGGCTCGGAGCCTGGAGCCTGTTTCTGATTCTGTGTCTCCCTCTCTCTCTCTGCCCCTCCCCCGATCATGCTCTGTCTCTCTCTGTCCCAAAAACAAATAAACGTTGAAATAAATAAATAAATAAATAAATAAATAAATAAATATAAAAAGGCATATTAGGGGCACCTGGGTGACTCAGTTGGTTAAGCGTCCAACTTCAACTCGGGTCACGATCCCACGGGTTCATGGATTCAAGCCCCGTGTCGGGTTCTATGCAGACAGTTCAGAGCCTGGAGCCTGCTTCGGATTCTGGGTCTCCCTCTCTCCCTGGCCCTCCCCCACTCACACTCTGTCTCTCTCTCTCTCTCTCTCTCTCTCAAGAATAAATAAATATTTTAAAAAAAAATACCTGATGCTAGGGTGGCCAACGATCCTGGTTTGTCTGGGACTGTTTCCTTGAGCCCTACAGTTCCTACATGCTGGGAAACCCCTCAGTCCAGGGCAGGTCAGGACAGCTAGGCACCCTATTCGGTACAAAAGGAATATTCAGTGTGAATTAAAATCTTGAACACAGAGGGGCGCCTGGGTGTCTCAGTCAGTTGAGCATTGGACTCTTGGTTTTGGCTCAGGTCATTATCTCATAGTCATGAGATGGAACCCCACATTGGGCTGTGTGCTGAGTGTGGAGCCTGCTTGGGATTCTCTGTCTCCCTCTCTCTCTCAGCCCCTTCCCTGCCCTCTCTCGCTCTCGCTCTCTCTCTGTCTCAAAATAAATAAGCATTTTATTTAAAATCTTGAGTACACAGACTAGGGAAGGCAGTAGCGTCTATATAGGTTATTTTGTTTCTTGGGGGACTTCCGCGAGGAGGAGACAAAAAAGTCAGTTCTGCAACTTTTAGACAATAGAAACACAAGACAGGCAGGGAAAGGTGAGTCGTGACCTGATTTGGAAGCCAGACGGCCTGAGTTTTAGTTCTGGTTCTGTTGAAGACCAACTACGCGGTTGGCTTCAGTGCTGCTGGGCTTTGGTTTGCGTTCACCATCTACAAACGAGAGCCTTAGACCAGCTCTCTCTGAGCTCTAAAAGTCTAATTTAGGAACAGTCGGAAATTGTCAACTGCTAGGAAAGTATCTGAACACCACCAAAAGGGGATGATAAATCTCACCGTCCCTTGTCTTGTCAGCCACTCCGATGCTTGAGCACATACCAAGCGTTATCTACTAAGTTGAGAACTTTCTGCCAAGTAGGAACAAGGTGACTAAGATCCAGCCCTTGCCCTGCACACACACAGGACCAAGTGAGAGTTATTTTTGCCAGAATCTGAGAAAACTCTGGCAAGAAGTTGGTTACCAGGGTCTGAAGGGCGGGTGAAACATGAACGGGCAGTAGATGGCAAGATACTGAGGGCAGAGGTGACGGCCTGAATGGAGGGGAAAATGCTCGTTGTCTAGAATCCTACTGCGGACACACTGCAAAGAGAGCTCATGAGGTTTGGTGAGAGCACAGAATAAATATCCCAGAGAGCTATTTTGCTAGGGTCATTGCCATACCACCCAGAGTACCAAGTGGGAAAGAATGTAGGGGCCTTGGGTAATGAGGGGGAGGAGAAAGACAAAAACCTGAAGTGGAACCAGAGCAAGGCCCAGGAAAGGTTTTCTCTAGGAGAGAGGGGGAGGTTTGAACACGTTTGCAAATATATGACAAAGTTGCCCACTGAGAGAACTTACATGGAAAAGTTCGCGTGGGAAAGGAGCAACGGTTTTCTTCTTTCCTCCCTTTAGCATGGAATGAAAGAAAATGTCAGGGAAAATAAGAGGTGGTAGAATTTGGGTCCCACGGTCTCAATCAACAGAATGAAATAACTGTCAACGCCACCATGCCCCTCTTTAGTTAATTTAATTATCACCTCTATGTGGTGAATTATCTTTGGGCTTACATAACAAGCACAGCGGTGTTCAATTAACAGGAAAATTAATCTAATGTTTCGGTTAACTGAAGGTTGACTGAAGGTTTCAAACAGAAATTCTGCCTTGACCCGACTTCTGTTTTTTTTGGATCTTATAAAAACCTATTCGTCTACTCTTCTCTCTCGGCAATTAAAGTATAGAAATGGACTGAAAAAGGTAGGCTTTATTGAATTTTAATTTAAAATTTATTAACTAGGGGCGCCTGGGTGGCTCAGTCGGTTGAGCGTCCGACTTCGGCTCAGGTCATGATCTCACGGTCTGTGAGTTCTAGCCCCGCGTCGGGCTCTGGGCTGATGGCTCGGAGCCTGGAGCCTGCTTCAGATTGTGTCTCCCTCTCTCTCTGCCCCTTCCCTGCTTGTGTTCCGTCTCTCTCTCTGTGTCAAAAATAAATAATCATTAAAAAACCATTTTTTAAGTTTTTGAACATCATTTTATTGAGGATAGTTCACATACCATGTAATTCACCTAAAGTATACAATTATTTTTCATATAGTCACAGATATGGGCGGCCATTACCACAGTCAGTTTTAGGGCATTTTCATTACCTCAAGAAGAAATCCTATACCCTTTAGCTATCATCTTCCAACTCCTTACCCAACATCCATTCTCACCAGCCCTACACAACCACCACTATACTTTCTATCTGTATAAATTTCCCCATTCTGGGTATTCCGCATGAATGGGATCATGTGATACGTGGTCTTTTGTAACTAACTTCTTAGCGTAATGTTTTCAAAGTGTATCCGTATTGTCGCATGTATCCATACTGCTTTACTTTTTATAGCTGAATAATATTCTATTGTATGGATATACCACATTTTGTTTATCCGTTCTTCAGTTGATGGACAGTTGGGTTGTTTCCACTTCGGGCTATTGTGAATAATGCTGCTGCAAGCATGTGTGTACAAGTTTCGGGGTGGACATATGTTTTCCTTTCTCTCGGGTATATACCTAGGAATGGAATCGGTTGGTCACAGCGCTAGAAACGTAAATTCCTGCTGAAAAGAGTTGAGACACATTTAAGTCTCTTACTATGCATCTCCAAGGTGCTTTTCAAAAGTTTTTGAATTAAATTTTAATTTTCTGATGGAAGATCTTGCTGTTATTCATGGTCCGTCAGTTCTCAGGAGCAAGGATGTGCCAAAGTAAAAGTCGAGGACAGTGTTGCCTAATAGAAATACCATACAACCCATATCGGTCATTTTAAATCTTCTGGTAGCCACATAGTTTTAAAGTAACAAGAAACAGGTGAAATTAATTTTAAGGATATATTTTCCTGAACTCAACATATCCAAAATAGTGTCTTATCTTGCCAAACTGTAATCCCTATAAAAAATTATCGCTGAGATATTTTCTCTTCCTCTTATTTCACATTCAGTGTCTGAAGTCTAACATCTGTTTTAGACTTCACATCTCCATTTGAACAAGCCACATTTCCCATGCTCAGTAGCTGCTGTAGTGGACGGTACAGGTCTAGGAATTTGGCTGACTACATCTTCTTTGGAAGGTGGCAGGCAGTTTTTGAAACATATCCTCATGTATTTCCCTGTGTTATCTTCCTCTTTTTTAATAAAAAATGCAGCAAGAACAAAATTTAACTAACTGACAATTCCTCCTGGATAGAGAATGGTCAGCTAAGTACTTACTGCTTTCACACAATGTATAATGGGTGAAAAAAAAGGACAGCTTTAAAAGAGCCACTCTTGGGGCGCCTGGGTGGCTCAGTTGGTTAAGCGGCTGACTTCGGCCCAGGTCATGATCTCGTGGGTCCCTGAGTTCGAGCCCCGCGTCGGGCTCTGTGCTGACAGCTCAGAGCCTGGAGCCTGTTTCAGATTCTGTGTCTCCCTCTCTCTGACCCTCCCCCGTTCATGCTTTGTCTCTCTCTGTCTCAAAAATAAATAAACGTTAAAAAAAAATTTTTTTATTTTTTTAAATAAATAAATAAAAGAGCCACTCTTTTATTCCAGTTTACTTGAACAGACCCTGGAGCTATTTTTATTTCTAGAATCTATGTTGCTGAATGCTAAACACCTGTGCTTAACGTTCTCCCAAATTGGTAAATAATTTCCTTTGTTGCAGTCTTTACTGATGAACAGGAAAGAAAAGAAGCAAGAAATAGATTTCACTGTGCTATGCTGGTGAAAACCTCGTTTTTCAATTTACTCTTCTCACAATAAAAAACGATTTAATCTGAGATCCTATATAATCCCAGGACACAACACTCCTTCTCTGTTGTGTGGCAACTTCCTGCCATGCATAATTATTTTCCAAAAGCGTATCAGGTCAGAGATGAAGCAGAGACTGAAGGAAAGCGTCCATGGTGATCTTAGGCAGATTTTTTTTTTACTTGTAGGAATCAGTTGGATAGTTACTACCACCTGGCACTGCTAATGAGTCTAGATGGGAAAACAAAGCCGCAAAGCGTTCCACGCAAACTGCACTGTGGTCCAGTTCTGGGGAGTCATTTGGGGTCTGTTGAGCATCTGAAGATACATCTGAAGGTGTTTGCCTATTATAAAAATCGAAAGCTTTTGTTCTTCAGTTTTAAAAGAAACATGGTGCTTAGAAATAATTAGCAGTTGATTCGTTTGTGTTTCTATAACCTAAATATTTTACTGTATTCATAGAATAACTTTTAAAGCTAAATATATCTTATGCATTAAAAGCAGTTTATTTATAATATTCTTGGAGGAAAGAGACCATCTCTTCCAAGAAGGTATTTCCACTACTAATTCAAATTGCTCGTAAGCAACCTAAATAAAGAGACAATATAGTGCAGTCATTGAGAGCAGGAAGTCTGATGTCAGAGCTCTAGGTTCAAATATGAACTCCACTGATTATCCAAGTAATTTTTCTGTGCATAAGATCCCTCTCCTGAAATTAGGAACAATGAGAGCTATTTTAAGGTTCAAGTGAGATAATGCATATATGTTTCTTAGCAAAATGCCCATCACTTCTCTTTGTTGTGGGTTTTGGTGGGTTGTTGTGGGGTTTTTTGTTGTTATTATTTTTACACACATCTTATAGATTCCAAGATATCACAGCATAGAGAATAACCAATAAAAAGCCCAAGGAATAGCAAATAATCAAACGCCAATTATTATGCAACATGACTGCTATGCCATATAAGAAGAAAGCATGGCTCTCCCACATGTTATGAGAACTAGGAAAAAAGGACTGGAGAAATCGGAAGAGGAAGTAGCAGGAAACATGAACTTAATTAGCAAGAAGATGCTCTACTAACACGCTCCACATGTTGTTAACTAATTCACCATGTATTTATTGAGCGCTAACTCTGTGCAAAATATTGTGCTGGGTACTGGGGTTACAAAGATGAGATATGTTACCTGTCTTCAATAATCTTAAAGCCCAACAGAATGTCGTCTTTGTTATTGTATATACCACCTGTGTCGTTCTTGGCTTGCTGGTCAACCCTGACCTCTCGCTTGTGAGCAGGAATGCTATCTTATTCACATCTATACCTCTGCATCGTGCACAGTTCCTGGCTCATAATAGGTACTCTGTAAACGTTTGCTGAGATGACTTCTTTAGCATGAAGAAGGGAATTGATCACTATTGTATTTACAACTGTAATAGGTAAGTTCTGTGAAGGCAGAGACCCATGCTTATAAATGTCTGGATTCCAAGAAAGGTGGACTTTTGATATTAGGTTGTCAGTTACACCACTGTTAAAGTATCATTATTACAATGAGAGTCGCTATGTAGTATCCAAGTTCAATTATTGCAGTCTCAGCCTCCAGTAGATTTCTTCAGCCCCAGGTACATAGGATACACAATTGCATTGCACTGTTGTGTCTAATTAGGGGAAATGAGCAATGAAAATGTGCTCTCTGATAGTTTTTTGTTTTCTTGAAGTTTGGAAAACCTTTCATTTTTCAATGAGATAACTATAAATAAGCTTTTTGTTGAATCATAAATGCTGGGATTTCATCATTCTTTTCCATTCAGATTACTTTATTCTATTCTTCTATTTTAAAAAATTAAGTTTAGATAATGAAATAAGTTTAAAGGAGGAAAAGCCGATTACATACTGTGTATGTGTGTTCCAGTTCTCATGTGGAGGTCACGTAGACAATGAGAACAATTCCTAATACTGTTGCTGTGCATTTGATAAAATTCTATTTTGAGGAGTGCATCCCTTCTGGTGTGAAGTCCTGTGAAGTAAATTGCGCATTAGGATATTATTAACTTCGTTAGATTGAGGAAGTTTGCAGCTGATGCTTTGGTAGGGTGAGTAGAGGCAGGCTATAGATACTCCTAGTCTATTGAAGCTCCTTATAATTGGTAGTCTGGAATCAAATACTAATCCACAGCCTAATCCGAGCATGATGACTTTCATTAATCTGTGATGGGTTTTTATTTCTTTACTATGAGCTGACTGTGTAAATTCAAAAGAATTAACAGAGCCATCTTGGCACGATTTAATTCTCAGGCTCCCTCTGCTGGTAGTGAAAGACAACAAATTTACAGGAAACTTAAGAATGAGGGTAATATCACTATTTCCACAATTTTGCCTTTTACGTTAAAGTTAAATTTATTGTTGGATACTTATGTCATAAAAGCAAACTTTTTGGTTTACAGCTAACCGGTTTTCCCACTACAGATTAAACGATATCTTTGTGGTTGAATTAATTAGTCTTTTCATCACAGAAAATTGAACTATTTTGTATTTAAAATAAATATTTGCTAGAGTTATACAGAGTAATTTATAATATCACTTATACAAATGATTACTAACAGCTTTCATAAACAGAAACAGAACACTTAATAGAGACATACTGAAGATTTAGCAGCTACCCAAACTACTTTATCCTGTCCTATATAAATCCTGTACAACAAAAATATACACCCTGCATGCCATCCAATAAAGCAATTACTTTCTGGGCCATAATATCTCAACATAATACATAAAAAGACATAACAATTCAAAACTATATATATTCACCTTGCAGTCCTCTGATTCTGAATATTTGTGTCCACAGTGCCATTTTAACTTTGAAAAGCACTTTCACATTTCTCCTACATTTTATCCCGAAAACCCTTGAGACAGTGCAGATACTATTGTCCCTACTTAACAGGCAAAGTAACTGAGGTCAGAGAAGTTAAATGATGGGCTCCAAATTACACACTAGTTAGCGGAAAAGAGCCTTCGGCTCTTCCAAAAGGTCTGCAGGCCTCTCTCTCTTGAGAGCTATTTAATAAAAAGGCATCAAGAAAATTATTTAAATTATCTAGCTTTTTATTAACCGTGTTGTCTTGAATTGCCTATCCATATTTATGCTTCACAGTCCCCTATTCAGGTCACCTTTTAATGAACACAAATCTTCTGAGAGCTGTAGACAGTTTTCAACCAAGGGTCTTGGCAAAGAAATAGGAAGAAACTGTCAAGGTGGGGACCACTCTAGCAATATC
This sequence comes from Prionailurus bengalensis, assembly GCF_016509475.1. Lineage (NCBI taxonomy): Eukaryota > Metazoa > Chordata > Mammalia > Carnivora > Felidae > Prionailurus > Prionailurus bengalensis. Next base: position 164,332,479 of record NC_057345.1, on the reverse strand, counting down.
CATCAGGTTGGTACCAGGAGCGTGGGCTGTGTTCTCATGACCCAGAGTTCCAAGATCTTTTGGGAAGTGGCAAGAGTTATGCCATTGTATGGCAATGTAAACTGGGTTCTAATTAGGTCGACCTCAAGATAAAAACAAATGAATACTCCAATGCCCAGGAGTCATCCAGGCCTATAAAGCGGAGTCTTTCAAAACCAAATCACGGACTTAGCTTTTTTTTTTTCCCATGCATAAGTGAACAACCTTTGAGCAAAATTTAATGACAGAGTTGAGACCAAAGATTCTGGTCTAACTAACAATCCTCAGTGAAATAGGTTTGATGGTTTCAGTTGAGTGCATATCATGAAAGCACTCCGGCACAATTGATAGGATGTTCATGAGGAGGTAATATACAGATCCACAGATTAAATTACTTTTCACCCCAAGAGATATTTATAGGGGTGATCTATCAAGGTTACAGAGAAGAGCAGTAACATGACAGTAGAATGCTCCACCTAAGCTTATATGCTGGAATATAAAGACACCTGCAATTTTATCTTTGTTAACTACTGCAATTGACAACTTTTCATTTAAAAAAAAAAAAACGTTTTGGTACAGAAATCAGTTCTCAAGATTTACACTTGTTCTTCAAGTTGAATAGAAATGCAAAAATATATCTACTTTATTATAGAAAAGATACTACCTACATCTCAAAAAAGGATCTATAAAATTACTGTTTCCGAGGCAAAAAAAAAAGTCAATTTATTTTAGTATAGAATAGATGCTAGTTATATCTTAAAATAAGAATTAAAGGCCAGAAATACGAAATGATTGCATTTTCACAGCTATTAAATCCATTCAATTGCAAAAAAGAATAATTTTCTAAATAGAAATTTTAGCAAGCATTTTGCCTCTAGAAAGTCTACTATGAAATCAACTCAATTGCAACTACTTTTCAGTGTTAGGTAATACAGACAGATAGAATTGTCATCTTCTACTCACAAATTCTACTTCAATAACTCTTAATTGGAATGAAATCTGTTGCACCTGACCTTTGGATACACACACATACAAAACCGTGTTATTTCCTGGATCTTGCCAACAATTGAGAAAATAGACCTAACTGTGCTTTCAAAAGTATAGTAACACTTTATCTCATATATCTGATCACCTCATTCTTCAGAATACAACCACGGAACCCGAAGAAAACCAAAAAGACATCTGAGAAATAAAAATAAATCAGCCCACAAAGTGCATCCACTTTATTCGTGAGAAAGTTACTTAGCATCCCTTTTATAGTCTATTTCCTCTTATTTTGATATACATTCCAACAAGCTTGGTCACCCTGGGAAGAAAAGTGTTGCTAGGGTGGGCATACTGACATTAAGCACAGCATTTTACGTATACCAGATACAAACGTTAATTACCACTCTAGTCCAGAGAAAGAAAGAATTATAAAGTAAAACACACACACGCACGCACACGCACACACACACCCACCCACCCCCACACACACACAAATTCATATCTAGTCTAGTCATTATATCAGAGAACAAGATTAAGATGTACACTTTATAATTTCTAATGCAGAGTAATCCAAAGAGCCTATATTGCCTGCTAACTCTACCCCTTGGCTTAGACAGGGCTATCACAAACCCAGAGAGAGAGACACAGAGAGACCCTGAGAAGGTTTACTCTAGGGAAGGGAGGCTAAGTCTCTTCTCCACACCTCAGTGCAAACCTAGCTTCAGAGGCCCAGATGAGGGTCTGGTCAGGAGACAAGCAGCCAGTAGTCACTTCTCCACGCAAGGCCACGTCTACACAGCCTAGGCTATAGGTTCTTCTGCTCTACCTTTGAGCAGAAGGTACAAAGTACCATGTACTTTGACATGGGAAGGCTGTGTCCCCCCCTCTCCGGGGTATCATCCAGCAGGGATGGGAGGGAAGGAAGATTTTCTCCTTTCGATATTGAGGCAGTCTGACAAAAGCAAGAAATGGAGCCTCGGGGTTACCTGCTTGGTGACCAGGTGTCCTCCCAAAGTGATAAGTCATGGCTAAAACAGAAAGCCACATCAAATACATTCTGCCCATCAACCTTTCAATACGGCGTAGTCCCATTTTTCTCTCCCTAAATATAACCTTGATTTGATGAAGTCATAGTTCTTGTGGTTCTTTGGTTCTCTCTTGAAATGTTGAGCCCAACAGAAATGGGGATATTCTACAAAGACAGTGTCATGGGAGAAATTTCTAATTTTGAGTGGATAGCTTTGAGAATCTTTAAGTACACATTTGAAAACGTCTACCGATTATTTAGAGAGTCTCAAAGTGATCATTTGAAACCAGGTCTCAGTCTTCTTAAAGAAGATCCTTTGCTGCAAGTCCTTGAACTTTTAGTATCCGCTGATTAGAAAGCTACATAGTGATGACAAGCCACTGCCAGGTTAACAATTAATTTTATTTTAAATTAACTTGCACTTAATCAGTCATAACATCTCATATATTTGGAAGGTAGCAGGAGATACAAATTCAAAATGAATCCACATACCTTTCACAATAATTCCAAGGGCTTCTACAAGACAAGATCCATAGGTTGGAAACTATTCCTTTAGAATAACTAAGCTTATGGAAATATTATGTAACTAAAGAAACATCTGATCATCTTGAGTGTGGGCAGGTCTTAAGTTGGCAAGAATCTGGGGGAGAAAAGATCAAGTCAAGGGTCCTCCCCATATTTTTAGATCATGTACATTTTTTTTTTTTTTAGAGAACGTGTGCACATGTGCTCGAGAGTGGGGATAGAGGGGAGAGCAGAGGAAGAGAGAGAGAGAATCTCAAGCAGGCTCCACTCAGCACAGAGCCCGACACGGGGCTCGATCCCACAACTCTGGTATCATGACCTGAGCCGAAATCAAGAGTTGGTGGCTCAACCAGCTGAGCCACCCACACACCCCAGATCAAGTGCACGTTGAATATGAACAGAATAAAGAAACGGAAAAAATGAATAGTTGGCTGGCATTAACATGAAAAAGCCATTACATTTTACCGCAAGAAGGGATGTCAATAAAAACGTACCCTTGTATGAGGAAAATGCTTGGGTTTTTTTTTTTTCCTTTTTATAGTTTATTCTAGAAAAAAAAAAAGACAAGACAAGACAGAAACACATAGGATGACTAGGTAGTAGAATTGTCTAGTTGTATAGAAATGTATAGAAAACTGGCTAAGCACCCCGTTTTCAGAGCCAGATGAACCGAATTTGACACTAGGTCTCAGCCCTAACCAACTGTAGGATCTTGAGTTTCTTCGCACCTAGTTTTCCTGTGCAAAATAAGAAAGGTACCTACATTAGAGGAAATGGTGATAAAGGTTAAACCAAGTACTTGGTGCATAGTAAGTCCTCAAAAAAATCATGGCAATTATTATTAGTGAATTTTGCCTGTAAACAAGTACACAAGTGAGATTTATCTTTAAAAAGCTACAGGGGCGCCTGGGTGGTTCAGTCGGTTAAGCGACCGACTTCGGCTCAGGTCATGATCTCACAGTTCATGGTTTCGAGCCCCGCATGGGCTCTGTGCTGACAGCTCGGAGCCTGGAGCCTGCTTCGGATTCTGTGTCTCCCTCTCTCTCCGACCCTTCCCCACTCGTGCTCTGTCTCTCAACAACAAACGTTAAAAAAATTAAATTCTAGAAAGCTACTATTTTTTTTTTAAGTATACATAAAGAGAGAACAAATTGCAAACAGACCCAAAAGCTCGATCTCCAAAATGCAAAGAGAGTCCAGGTAGGTGGGTATCCTTACTCTATTTAAGTCAACTTCAGGAGATGAGACAAGGAGAGAAGGAATTTTTATCACTGTTTATTTTGTGCCTTGGCCCTCTGCTGAGGCCACAGGCGCTAAATGGTATCTATACTCTTGCTATTCCGGAACCACTTGCAGAAGAATTAAACAATTCTCGTGCTTAAAAAAACAAAAACAGAAAGCCTGTAGATCTAAGAGAATAGAATGTCTGAGATAGGTGTGGATTATGACAGAGACATAGCTTTTCAGAACTTCTTCTTGTTTGAAAAAAATTTATAGGTTTCATCTGTGAGAAGAAACCAGGTTTCCATGAGTAAACAGGCGTATGTATCCCACTGCTGGGTTTAGAGCTTGCTTATTGTCAAAAAGGATCTCAGATGGGCTCATATGCTGATACTGCACTTTTTCTTTAATAGAACATTAATTTTTTTTCCCACCACTGCTTCAAAAGAACAACTGAAAAAAATACAAATCACGAATATGCTGTGGCTTTAAGTTGGGAGACTGAATTTCCACGTCCCATTTTCGCATTACTCTGCATATTATGCACTTCATTTACCTTGGCAATAAATTAGGTGTTACGATCTATTTCTTCATATTTGGTGGGGAGGCGATCTCAACTTAGAATTTCCTTTTTTCTTGAAACTTATTAAAATACCTAGGAACCAGGGGCGCCTGGGTGGCTCAGTCGGTTGAGTGTCCAACTTCGGCTCAGGTCATGATCTCGCGGTCTGTGAGTTCGAGCCCTGCGTCGGGCTCTGTGCTGTCAGCTCGGACGGAGCCTGGAGCCTGCTTCGGATTCTGTGTCTCCCTTTGTCTCTGCCCCTCCCCCACTCATGCTCGCTCACTCTCTCTCTCTCTCTCTCTCTCTCTGTCAAAGATAAATGAACATTAAAACAATTTTTTTTAAATACTTAGGAGCCAAACACTTAGCTTCGCTTGAAATAAGGATTGTAACATCAAGAAAGTATCTTTGGCCCTTCGGGGATTTTCTTGAAGTCTGCAGAAAATCATCCTGAGAGCACCTGAAGGATAGGGAGGGGATAGTTCAAATACAGTTGGGAAGTCCTGTGAGGAAGAGCTGCACGTAATTCTCACAGTGCTCATTACCTCTGGCTTTCTGCCTTAGCAACTGCCATGTACTACCTCAAGCGTGTAAATGTTCTATGCAGAATGTGGTGGGTTGTGTTTTTTTTTGTTTTTTTTTTTTGTCACAGCCTTTGGGCTCCTGGGGCACAGACAGGACTAAGAGAAAGTTAGCATAAGACATTTGGGACCCAGTTCCCTAACTTCTCAAAATATTGAGGTTTTCATCGTAAAATGTATGGTGAATACAAATCTAAATGTACTACATAACAATTGGTGGGGTGAATCACACAACGGTTCTGTGAAGGACATAAATACTGTTAACACCTTCACCTGGGTCTATGTGATGGGTTGTTTGCAATATGACGTTCAAGAATTCATACAGAGTCACCTATCAAGTTAAGCCCAATATCCTAGTCCCTCTTTGCTTTCCTGAAGTCACGTAAGATCCGAGTGTCGTTCTATCAAATTATCCGTTTCCCGTTCGGTCCCCTATCATTCTTAAATCCACTCATCCATTCTACAAGCACTTATTGAGCTCTTCCTGTATGCCAGATACTAAATATACAAAGGCATGTACTCCCTGCCCTTGGGTAGCTTACAGTCTGTGGGAGAGACCAATGATAAGCCCATGAACATGCAACTACAGATTATGGAATACAAACAACTAGGAGGCAGTGATAGTCGAACTAGAGGTCCCATGTAGGGTACCATTCAAGCTACAATCTGTAAGGTGAGAAGTGCCCAGAGTTTTCTAGGAAGTCAGAACAGTAGGAAAGTGCTCAAGGATTCCTGGGTGTTCCCAGAAGGCTATTGTGGCTGAGACAGAACCGGTGAGGAGCAGTGTGGGCGCAATCACAGTGGAGAGGGTCTGGGGCCAGATCACACAGGGCTTATTAATTTGGGTTTTCTGAAGTGCAATGAGAAGCCTTTGAAAGGTCTTAAGCAAGGGAGTGACATGTGTTTAAAAGACCGCTCTCTACTTGCTGTGTGCTAAATGGACTGACGGGTGCTAATACTGGAAGTGGGAAGACAAGTAAAGTGGTATTTGCAATTGGCCATGCTATTGGACTAGACTTCTGTTCATTTTGACTCTAAAAGAAGCTATAAATGCAGATGGAGGGTTAACTCCAAGGCAAGTAAGCACTGTGCTGCTAACCAAACTGTAATATTTATAAGCTTTTTCCAATTTTTTTTAATTTCCCTGAGCATTGGATTTTCTGGAGAAAGTTGCCGACCTTGAAGAGTCACATGAAATGACAAAATTAATGAATGTGAAGCATCAACATCATGCGTAGCACAGAGTAGGTGCTTAAAATATTATATTGTTATCATTTTCCACAAAACGGTACCTTCTTATGACCCATAAATCTCCATTTTTAAAAATTGTCACTATTCCCATTTATAAACTTGTTAAGACATAGAAATTACCATGTTTGAATGGGTCCCTGTCTTCTTTCTTGCTTTTTCTTTTTTTTTTTATATGAAATTTATTGACAAATTGGTTTCCATACAACACCCAGTGCTCATCCCAAAAGGTGCCCTCCTCAATACCCATCACCCACCCTCCCCTCCCTCCCACCCCCCATCAACCCTCAGTTTGTTCTCAGTTTTTAACAGTCTCTTATGCTTTGGCTCTCTCCCACTCTAACCTCTTTTTTTTTTTTTTTCTTTTTTCCTTCCCCTCCTCCATGGGTTTCTGTTGACTTTCTCAGGATCCACATAAGAGTGAAACCATATGGTATCTGTCTTTCTCTGTATGGCTTATTTCACTTAGCATCACACTCTCCAGTTCCATCCACGTTGCTACAAAAGGCCATATTTCATTTTTTCTCATTGCCACGTAGTACTCCATTGTGTATATAAACCACAATTTCTTTATCCATTCATCAGTTGATGGACATTTAGGCTCTTTCCATAATTTGGCTATTGTTGAGAGTGCTGCTGTAAACATTGGGGTACAAGTGCCCCTATGCATCAGCACTCCTGTATCCCTTGGGTAAATTCCTAGCAGTGCTACTGCTGGGTCATAGGGTAGGTCTATTTTTAATTTTCTGAGGAACCTCCACACTGCTTTCCAGAGCGGCTGCACCAATTTGCATTCCCACCAACAGTGCAAGAGGGTTCCCGTTTCTCCACATCCTCGCCAGCATCTATAGTCTCCTGATTTGTTCATTTTGGCCACTCTGACTGGCGTGAGGTGATACCTGAGTGTGGTTTTGATTTGTATTTCCCTGATAAGGAGCGACGCTGAACATCTTTTCATGTGCCTGTTGGCCATCCGGATGTCTTCTTTAGAGAAGTGTCTATTCATGTTTTCTGCCCATTTCTTCACTGGGCTATTTGTTTTTCGGGTGTGGAGTTTGGTGAGCTCTTTATAGATTTTGGATACTAGCCCTTTGTCCGATATGTCATTTGCGAATATCTTTTCCCATTCCGTTGGTTGCCTTTTAGTTTTGTTGGTTGTTTCCTTTGCTGTGCAGAAGCTTTTTATCTTCATAAGGTCCCAGTAATTCACTTTTGCTTTTAATTCCCTTGCCTTTGGGGATGTGTCGAGTAAGAGATTGCTACGGCTGAGGTCAGAGAGGTCTTTTCCTGCTTTCTCCTCTAAGGTTTTGATGGTTTCCTGTCTCACATTCAGGTCCTTTATCCATTTTGAGTTTATTTTTGTGAATGGTGTGAGAAAGTGGTCTAGTTTCAACCTTCTGCATGTTGCTGTCCAGTTCTCCCAGCACCATTTGTTAAAGAGGCTGTCTTTTTTCCATTGGATGTTCTTTCCTGCTTTGTCAAAGATGAGTTGGCCATACGTTTGTGGGTCTAGTTCTGGGGTTTCTATTCTATTCCATTGGTCTATGTGTCTGTTTTTGTGCCATCTTCCTTTTTCTTTTACATCCTGGAGTAGAGGCTGATTTGCAAGAAAATGAATAGTCTACTTAACATATGGAAATCAACCAAGTCCTTAAAAATTCAAAGTATGTTCAATGCCATCCTAGTCGTAGTTTTCTTTATTTCTGGTTAACATATAAGACACAAGGATATTCTCATCTTTGTATATATACAAATGGAGAAAAAATATTTCAAATATGAATTTGTATCCTATTCAAAATTCTGCTTCCAGTTTCGATTATTCACTAAATCTGAATTATGTTTTATGAGTTAGTATTTGTCATTTAATAACAGTACATTTGAATTTTACATAGTGAAATTATAGATTAAACATTAGGTGTCAAGTAATATTTCCCTTCCTTAATATTTATAATTAAGATATTGGTGTGTCCACTTTCTTACACCACACAAAAATAAACTCAAAATGATTAAGGACCTAAATGTGAAACCTGAAGCATAAAGATCTTGAAAAAGCGCAGACAGTAATTTCTCTGACATCAGCCATAACAACATCTTTCTAGATGTCTCCTGAGGCAATGGAAACAAAAACAAAAATAAACTATTGAGACTGTATCAAAATTAAAAGCTTCTACACAGCAAAAGAAAGAATCATACTGTATGGGGAAAGATACTGGCAAATGGCATATGCAATACAGGATTAGTATACAAAATATATAAAGAACTTATATAACACATCACCAAAAAACTAAAAAAAATCCAATTAAAAAATGGACAGAAGACATGAACAGACGTTTCCCCAAAGAAGACAGAGATGGCCAACAGACACATGAAAAGATGCTCAACATCACTCATCATCAGGGAAATGCAAATCAAAACCCCCATGATACACCACCTCACACCTGTTAGAATGGCTAAAATCAAAACACAAGAAACAAGTATTGGTGAAGATGGGAAGAAAAAGGAACTCTTGTGCACCATTGCAAACTGGTGCAGTCACTGTGGTTCCTCAATAATTGAGAATAGAATCACCAAGGTCACCTGGGTGGCTCAGTCACTTAAGCGTCCAACTCTTGATCTCAGCTCAGGTCGCAATTTTGCGGTTTGTGGGTTTGAGCCTCACATTGGGCTCTGCACTGAGAGCACAGAGCCTGCTTGGGATTCTTTCTCATTCCTTCTCTCTGGCTGCCCCTCCTCAGCTTGCACCCCTGCTTGCTATCTCTCTCTCTCTCTCTCTCTCAAAATAAATAAATAAACTTAAAAAAAAAAAGAATAGAATCACCGTATGATCTAGTAATTCTACTACTGGGTATTTACCCAAAGAATATGAAAACACTAATTGGAAAAGATATATGCACCCCTATGTTTATTGCAGCATTATTTACAAATTATGGAAGCAGCCCAAGTGTCCACTGACTGATGAATGGATAAAGAAGATGTGGTATATATACACAGTGGAATATTATTCAGCCATAAAGATGAATGAAATCTTGCCATTCATGACAACATGGATGAACCTAGAGAGTGTAATGCTGAATGAATTAAGTCAGTCAGAGAAAAACAAATACTGTACGGTTTCACTCAAACAAAGTGAAACAAATGAACAAAGAAACAAATGAAACAAAGAAACAAATGAAACAAAACAAATGAACAAAGAAACAAAGAGACAAACCAAAAAATGGACTCCGAACTATAGAGAACAAACTGATCATTACCAGAGAGGAGGTGGGTAGGGGGATTGGTGAAATAGGTGAAAAAGATTGAGAATACACTTATCATAATGAGCGTTGAGAAATATATGGAATTGTTGGATCACTGTATCATATACCTGAAACTAATATAACACTGTATGTTAATTATACTGGAATTAAAATTTTAAAAATAAAATAAAACAAAAAAGCCTAGTGCCAAAAAAATATAGATGTATGTCTGTACCAGTAAAAGATAATCCTTTACAATAAAGAGATATAAACAATATTCTAACATTCTCCATGATCTTAGTGCTTTCCTTTAATCCATGATCAGTTTTTAGCTCTATAAACAGAGAGAGATTTGGCCTGATTTCAGAGAGAGGGAGGGTGGTGGGAAGGGAAATTCTGGATTTGGGAATATTGGAAGGACATCTGGAAAACCCTCCAAAATGGATCTATGACCCAATCATAAGAGAGAGTCAGAAGAACCTGCAGACACAGAGGACCGTAACTTGATAACACCCAATCTTTAGATTTCTCTCTGCGTCTTTTCCCCTCAATTGATCCGCATGCAAAAAAAGAAAGGCCAATTCTGAAGCGGACAGGTGTTTGAATCCAGTGCCAAGAATAGAATACTCTGTAAAGTAATATGTTATTAGATTGATAGAATATGAGTCATATCAAATGAAGATTTCACAATATAGAAAAATCTGAATTAAAACATTGTTGGTGAATAGTCAAGCAGATTCTAGTTCTATTCCACAGCACTAGTATGCCTTTTTAATGAAGAGTCATGTTTCTAGTGTTGACTTGTGAATCAGTATGTCTCAGGTCAGCACAGAATTCCTTTTAACATCAAATACAGGTGAAATGTGGAATCAACAAGCACTACAGAAAATAACTACAGCTTGGCTCAATTTTTCTTGGAAAATGAGTTCAGAAAATGGAGCAGATACTAGCAATGTATTTCCTCTGGCTGCAGCCCTGGAAGGGAACAGGGACTCTGTCTTTTCCCATCTCCTTTCCTGCCAGATGGGAGACGTTGGGGCTTCCAAGCTCTAAAATGCAAGCCATTGGTACTACCAAGGGATGTATGGTGAGAACTGATGGCATTCTGAACCACGGGGAGCTGGGGTGTAAGACGTAGGGATGGAAGAAGGGATCAGGAGGCAAAAGAGGGATTCTGGAAAGAGGGAAATACAGGGAGGGTCCCACATTAACTCGTTAAAACTCTTAACCTAGCCCTGGGGAAGCTGGCAAAGAATGGCAAGTGTCCCAGTTGTATCCCAGGTAGAGGCCAGAGCAGGATGAGGGCAGGGGTGGGATTGATCATGGTCAGAGAAAGGGGAGGGAAAAGGAAAACGCTAAAGACATACCACCCAATGAGGTGTGTCCCAATGTCCGCATGACGGTAATCAATGCAACGCCTGCTAGGGTGAGAAAAACTGGTGGCTTTTCACATTTTCCGTGTTGGTTTTAGATGTTCACTGCTTAGTTTCTATGCTTCTCAGAGGTTGGAAACAACATAGATTGATTCTCACTGCTAAATGTGATTTTCTAGACTAAGTAACCCTGATGAAGAAAATATGAAAAAGCTCATATTCCTACCAGATTTATGTAATTTTTTTTTCTTTACAAATTTAGGATGCGAACTATATCTCAGAGTTCCGATAGTGAAGGCTAGGAATTATCGAATGCTCCCTTCCTGTCTTGACCAACGCCATATATCCCAGCCCCTGGTACACATCCGGCACATGGGGAGCTCTCAAGGAATAGCTGTGGAGAAGATGGTGATACTTCTGGAAATTAATACCTCTAGGTTTCACAAGTGTAATAATCTTCCCAGGAGTAATTTGTATTAACACAGACAACTTAGAAACTGGGAAAGACTAAACTGGCCATGCCCATCACCAGAAGACTGCTAACCCAGACCATGAAAGAAAATCGCTAACAGAAAACATTTTGTCAGGAGAAAGGCTTTCTTTAAGTTTCTGGTAGGCTTTATTTTTCAGAGCAGTTTCGGGCTCCCAGCAAAACCGAGCAGAGATCTCATCTATTCCTGGTGGGGATGCAAAATGGTACATCCACTTTGCAAGACCGTGTGGCAGATTGGTACAAAACCAGACACACTTTTAACGTATGATTCAGCGGTTGCACGCCTCAGTATGTCTACACAACCATGTGCACACAGGTGTTTACAGAAGCTTCATTAATATGTGCCTAATGTTAGAAGCGACCAAAATATCCTTCTGGAGGTGAATTGGACAAATAAACTGTGAAACATCCAGACAACGGAATATTATTCAGCACTAAAAAGAAATGAGCTGCCACGCCATGAAAAGACATGGAGAAAACTTAAACGTATAGTGCTAAGCAACAGAAGCCCGTCTGAAAAGACTACATACTGTATGATTCCAACTATGACGTTCTGGAAGAGGCAAAAGTATGGAGACAGTAAAAAGACCAGGGACTGCCAGGATTAGGGAGGCAGGAGGTATGAATAGGCAGAGCACAGAGGATTTTTAGGGCAGGGAAACTACTCTGTGTGATGCTATAATGATGGATACATGTCATACATTTATGCAAACCCTTAGAATGTACAACACCAAGCGTGAACCCTAAGGTAAACTGTGGACTTTCGGTCACAGTGATGTGTCAGTGTAGGTTCATCAAATGTAACAAATGTGCTTCTCTGGTGGGGGAAATGATGATAATGGAGGAGGCTGTGAATGTGGGGACAGGGAGTATATGGTATATTGAGTATACACCTTCCGCTCAATTTTTCTTAGAAAGGTTTTTTTGTAAGTTGGTTGCTCACAGCGTCTTACCATTTGATAATTGCTAACTTGGGTGAGTTTTTACTATGTGTCAGGCAGTTACATAGCTAGTCACATTTAATCCTGAACGCAACTCTGTAAAGCAGATACTATTGTGGTCATCATCCCCACTTTACAGAGGAGGAAATGAGGCTTGGAAAGACTGAGTAATTTGCCAAAGACCACACGGTGTCATAATAGAGCCTGCGCTTGTCAATACGCCATGCTATGTCAGGCCACCGACGCCAACTGAAGTCACCGCTTTGTCACAGGGACGTTGTAATGTGTGGGCATGACTAATAACTGTGACGGGATAGGAAGACCATGGACTGAAATTTCGCATGAAGTTATTTACAAATAAGTTGTAAAGATCACATCGACTGCCACCAAGTGAGAGACCCAGGGAATATCTTTGCACGAGTCGCTTAGCATCCGCTGCCTAAGTATCAAGAAATACTTGCACGCACGCACACACGCGCGCACGCGCGTGTGTGTGTGTGTGTGTGTGTGTGTGTAGATAATGTTAGTGATGGTTTTTCTGTCAAAGAAAAGGAGCTAAAAGTCTTCTGGTGGCAAAAAAATTAAATAGATTCCAATGATTTATGCCCTGACTTAAAAAAAAAAGTGTTCTCCTTCATTATGCCTAAAATAAAGTAAAATATGACTTTTTCACTTTTTAGTGATTATAAATCACTACCTCTCCCTGTGCCCTCCCAGGGCATGTACAAAGGGAAGACTGAAATCATTAATAACGTAAACGACACCCACATCTGGTTGATCCTCCCAGGTGAATGAAGCGAACGCCTGATTTAACAGATGGACACTGCACTGTTTCCTGATGGTAAAATCACCAGATGTTTAGAGATTCCAGAAGTACAAAGGCAGAAGGAAGTGTGTTAATGATGAGGTTCCTGGCACACCTTTGAATGTTCGTACGTTTAACGCTGCATTTTCTTGCACATAGGGTATACGTGCATGAGTTGTGCCATTGTTTGAATTTTAATTAAGATAGACTCTTACTCCAGAATATTTCATTCTAAAAATAAGGAACAAAGGAAATGTTCTTATAAACCATCTTCAGACTGACTATACGAAACATGATTCAAAGCTTGAAGAAATGCGGTTGTTTTATTTCTCATTTATGCTCTTTTGCAAAAGCCCTGGAAGGGGCCCGGGCCAAATATACTGGTCCTTGTGGTGATGATTTGCCTCGTGCTCCCTGGCTCTGCCTCCCTGGCTGTGCAGGGGAGCCTCCGGCCCCTGCTGCCGGGGGATCATAGCTAGTTTGCTCCAACACTTTATTAGGCTGCATCCATTATTTTTAAGCCTCTGACCCTAACAGGAAGTTGAGCCCACACTCATTCAAGAAAGGGAAAGTGTGGAGGCCAGGAGGGAGATTTCTTCACGGTGGCTAAGAGCATAAAAGCAAGAGAGCCGTGCAGAGAGTAAGGCCTCAGTTTGAGTTCTAGCGCCAACATGTACTAACCGCGTGGCCTGATCTTTGGACTAGTTACTTCGTCTCTCTCTGTCCTGGTTCTCAGTTTTCTCCTCTGCACAATGGGATTGTAAGGCCTACGTCATAAAATTGTATTGACGATCAATGAGATAAAGGATGGAAACGCATTTGGCAGACTACCTGGTATAGAGTGAAGCCCTTAAATAAGAAGAAACCAGAGCGAGAGAAAAACCATGCATGATGAATTTCCACATACATCACCTCGAGGAACACATCCTTCCTCCTTTTTGCCTCAGGATATTTCCATTGCGATGCCTGGGACAGACTAGCTTCAGCTCATTTGTTCCAAGCCTGTCTTGATCACTCCAGTAATCAAAGCTCTGGGCCCTATGCACAATAAAGCGAGTAGGGACAACAATAGTTAATTACCATCATCAAACTTGCTAATTATTCCCACCGCAAAAAACAAATGATAATTATGTAACTGTCACTTCAACAGTAATCATATTACAATATGTAAATGTATGAAATCAACACCTTAAATTTATTTTTTTAAGTTTATTTATTTTGAGAAAGAGAGATCAGAAGCAGGAAAGGGACAGAGAAAGAGAGGGAGGGAGAGGATCCCAAGCAGGCTCCGTGCTGTCAGCACAGAGCCCGATGCAGGACTTGAACCCACAAACCGTGAGATCATGACGTGAGCCAAAACCAAGAGTTGGATGCTTAGCTGACTGAGCCACCCAGGCACCCCCACACCTTAAATGTATGTAATGTTATGTGTCAACTATATTTCAAGGAAGGAAGGAAGGAAGGAAGGAAGGAAAGAAAGAAAGAAAGAAAGAAAGAAAGAAAGAAAGAAAGAAAGAAAGAAAGAAAGGGAGGGAAGGAAGGAAGGAAGGAAGAGAAAGAAAGAAGGAAAAGAGAAAAGAAAAGTTCGTTCACTAGTTAGTTCAGAGCTCTGAACTTTCCCCAAATGGAGCTTCAGAACTGAGAACAGCATAGCTCTCCTGTCATGATTCCTCCTTCAGACATTCAGAAGTCTGGCCTTCTGCATGGATCAGAACACAGAGACAAAGTACAAACCAAACAAGTAGCTTTCTCCAAGAATCTTTTATGTGTGCTTTCAAGGAGGGAAGCTGGCCTGGGGTTAAGTACTATGCTATCCACTGATGGAAGGCAGAAGTACACCCTGAAAGAGGAAGGCCAAAGGGCCCTTTTTCCTTTTCTCTCTCAAACTACCTGCTGGGTGACTGTTTAATTAGTGGGAAAACAGTGATTCCCAGAAATTATGGAGCCTTTTGTGTTCACGAGGATATACTTCCTTGTGTTTTTTTTCTCAGCAGTATATGCAACCATTTCCTACTATTAAGTACTAGGCTGATCTGAATATTAACTATCTGCCAATTTCAACACACCTCTCCCATAAACATTTCCTTCCTGTGTAGGGAGGAAGCACAAATGATGTGGTCCTGTGTAGTTCTTTAACTTTCTTTTTTTATGATTGGGGCAGAGCATCTGATTATTTCCAGGTGTTTCAGATTTTCTCATGGTCTCCTTGTTATTTCTCCCCTCCTTTGAGCTCTTTTGGCAATGAATGTGACCATGAGGTCCAAAGCTATAAAGGATGTGTTCACCACTTCCCCCTTATGTCTGTCTCTTTATTTAACCACAAGTTCACTGTCTTTATCCATGTTAATTCCCTGAGGTATTCACACAGCATTTGTGTTGACTGCCTTAATTTTGATCTTCTCTAATCATTCCCTGCCAGATGGTAGTTAAAGTTTAATGGTCCCTATAAAAACGGTTCCCTTTCTTCTTTCATCAGTCATGTGTGTTTACTTAGCTAACTGCTGGATGTTCAGAATGAACACAAAGTGACCACCAACAAAATGAATTCAACAAACACATTGGCTTAATACTTTTCATGGTAGCTAAAGATGTTGCCTGCCATTATCCACTCAGCCATTATCCCTACGTTTTATTGTCTTTCCTTCTCTGTTTTTGTTCGTTTTCTTTCCTTTTTATCTCCCTTCTCAGATTGTTTGATGAAAAGCCACAAGACTGTGAGGCCTGACAGTCATCAGTATGCAACAATTAAACTAGCTCCAGTAGTACATAAGTGCTAGATAGATTATCATCTGGCGTATCTGTCCAGCTTTCCTTGCCACGACCATAAGATGTGAGCAAGCATCGTTCTTTATGATTCAGATAAAGAAGCTGAGGTAACTCACAGAAGGCCACACAAGAGGCTGGGATAGAAACTTGGCATTCCTAAGGAACAAAACAAAAAAACGTACAGATATGACAAATTCATTTCTAAATACATAGTATGTCCTTTGTGGGGTTTGTTTGGTGCATCCTACTATCATTCTTGAGCTAGCTAGTTCATAAAAAGCAACTAAATAGGCATATATCACACGCCATTTTTCAGATGCAAAATCTGACTCTGAAAAAAAAAAATGACTCTTGCCAGGCCACACACGCATCTCTAGAAGGATCGTGTCCCTTAGATTTACGTTAGATTTATTAAAATATGGAGGAGCTATTTAAAAAATAAATAAAACTAACCAAACAAAAGATTAGCAGCATTTTTAGAGCAAGCGTTCTGGGTGACTTTATATACACACTCCACCAAAAGCCTATAAAACATAGGACTCCAGGGCAGGGGTCTGCAGACTATAGCCTGAAGGCCAAATTCAGCACGCTGCCTGTTTTTGTAAATAATGTTTTATGGGAACATGGTCACTTTCATTTTTTTTCATATTGTTTATGACGGCTTTCACACTACAATGGCATTGTTGAGTAGTTTTAACAGAGACTGTATGACCTGAAAAGCCTAAAATATTTACTATGTGGCCTTTTACTGAAAAAGTTTGGCGACCCCTGCTCTAGGAAGCATTATGGCATTGCATGTTATTTCTACTTAAATAATGAATCTCTTCTTGTGATTTAGGAGTGCTATTCGGTGTTGTTACTGAACATAGCTTAAAATTACGTTAATTTTTTTAAGGAGGCTCCATGCCCAGCACGGGACTCGAACTCAAGACCCTGAGATCCTGAGCTGAGATCAAGACCTGAGCTGGGATTAAGAGTGGGACTCTTCATTGAGCCACTCAGGCATCCCAAAATGATGTCGATTTTAAATAGCATTTCAGGGGCGCCCTCTGGTTGAGTTGGTAGAGCATCCGACTCTCGATCTCAGGGTTATGAGTTCAAGCCCCACATTGGGCGTGGAGCCTACTTATAAATAAATAAATAAATAGTATTTCAAATGCAAAAGGATTCTAAAATCATCTACCAATGTGTGTATTAATTGACCACCTTGAAGAGTTAAGAAGTGACAGATGTTCAACAACTTCTCGGTGATCTGAGAAGCGGTTAATAGCTACTGTGCATTCTATAGCTGGTAGTAATCTAGAATGTGGATGAAAGATATCCCAACTAACTGTTAATCAAGGAAAAAATAAGTGTTAGTATTTATCCAGTTTATGTACATTGGGGCAAGAACCATAATCTATCTGGGCTTTTGTTTCTTCATCTGTGAATCAATGCTATGTGCTAAATAATTTCTAGCATCCGTTTTAGTACCAATGTTCTATCGTCCATATTCTACCCAAAGTGTAAGTGATCCTCTTCTCCCACCCCTGCCCCCTGCCAAAAGTAAAAAAAAAAAAAAAAAAAATTCTAGGCTCTCAAAGGAGTATAGTTAGTTCCAATGTTTTTTTGTTTTTTGAATTTTAATTCCAGTAGAGTTAACATAGAGTGTTATATTAGTTTCAGCTGTACAATATAGTGATTCAACAATTCTATACATTACTCAGTGTTCATCAGGATAAGTGTACTTTTTGATCCCCATCATCTATTTCATCTCCCTCCCTCCTTCTCCCCTGGTAACCATCAGTTTTTCCTCTATAGTTAAGAGTCTGTTTTTGGTTTGTCTCTTTTTTTTTCTTCGTTCATTTGTTTCGATTCTTAAATTCCACATGAGTGGAATCATACGGTATTTGCCTTTCTCTGATTGACATTTTTTTGCTTAGCATGACACTCTCTAGATTCATCCATGTTGTTGCATATGGCAAGATTTCATTCTTTTTTACGGCAGAGCAATATCCCATTGTATATGTACCACTTTCTTATCCATTCATCTATCAATGGACACTTGAGCTGCTTCCATAATCTGACTATTATAAATAATGCTGCAATTAACATAGGGGTGCGCATATCTTTTTGAATTAATTCTTTTGTATTCTTTGGATAAAAACCCACTAGTAAAATTACTAGACCATATGATAGTTCTAGTCTTAATTTTTGAGGAACCTCATAATGTTTTTTGCAGGTTTCATTCCCACCAACAGTGTAAGAGGGTTCCTTTTTCTCCACTTTTTCACCAACACTTGTTGTTTCTTGTGTTTTTGATCTTAGCCATTCTGACAGGTGTGAGGTGATATCTGATTGTAGTTTTGATTTGCATTTCCCTGATGATGAGTGATGTTGAGCATCTTTCCATGTGTCTGTTGGCCATCTGGATGTCTTCTCTGGAGAAATGTCTGTTCGTGTCTTCTGTCCGTTTTTAATTGGATTATTGGGGGGGGGTGTTGAATTGTGTAAGTTCTTTACATATTTTGGATACTAACACTTTACTAGATAGGTCATTTGCAAATCTCTCTCCCATTCAGTATGATAGTTTCCTTTGCTGTGCAGAAACTTTTTACTTTGATGTAGTCCCATTATTTTTGCTTTTGTTTCCTTCACCTCAGGAGACATATCTAGAAAGATGTTGCTATGGCTGATGTCAGAGAAATTACTGCCTGTGCTCTTTCCGGATTTTTATGGTGTCAGGACTCACATTTAGGCCTTGAATCCATTTTGAGCTTATTTTTGTGTGTAGTGTAACAAGGTAGTCCAGTTTCATTTTTTTGCAGGGAGCTGCCCAGTTTTCCCAACGCCATTTGTTGAAGAGAATTTTTCCCATGCACATTCTTTGCTCTTTTGTCAAAGACTAATTGGCCATATAATCAAGGGTTTATTTCTGGGCTCTCTATTCATTTCCACTGATCTACATATCTATTTTTGTGCCAGAACCATACTGTTCTGATTTCTACAGTTTTGTAGTGTATCTTGGTATTTGGGATTTTTAAGCCTCCAGTTTTGTTCTTCAAGGTTCCTTTGGCTATTCAAGGTCTTTTTTGTTTCCATACAAATTTTAGGATTCTTTGTTCTAGTCTGTGAAAAATGATATTGGTATTTTGTTAGAGACTGCGTTTAATCCGTAAATTGTTTGGGGCAGTATGGATATATTAACAATATTTATTCTTCCAACCCATGAGCATGGAATATCCTTCCATTTGTGTCATCTGCAATTGCTTTCATCAATGTTTTATAGTTTTCAGAATACAGGTCTTTTACCCCTTTGGTTAAGTTTATATGTGGGTATTTTATTATTTTGGTGCAATTATAAATGGGATTGTTTTCTTAATGTTTCTTTCTGTTGCTTCATGACTGGGTATAGAAATGCCATGGGTTTCTGTATATTGATTTTATATTTTGCAACCTTACTGAATTCATGCATCAGTTCTAATAGTTTTTTAGTAGAGTCTTTAGGGTTTCCTATTTATAGTATCATGTTATCTGCTAATAGTGAAAGTTTTATTTCTTCCTTGCCAATTTGGATGCCTTTTATTCCTTTTTCTTGGTCGGATTGCTAGGGCTAGAACTTCCAGTACCATGTTGAATAAAAGTTGTGAGAGTAGACATCCTTATCTTGTTCCTGATATTAAAGGAAAAGCTCTCAGTGTTTCACCATTCAGTATGATATTAGCTGTGGGTTTTTCATACATGGCATTATTGTGTTGAGTATGTTCCCTCTAAAGCTACTTTGTTGAGGATTTGTATCATGAATGGATGTTGTACTTTGTCAAATGCTTTTTCTGCATCTACTGAAATGATCTAATAGTTTTTATCCTTTTTCTTTGATGTGATGTATCACATTGATTGATTTACAAATACCAAACCGCCCTTGCATCCATGGAATGAATCCCACTCGATTGTAATGAATTTTTTTCAAGTATTGTTGGATTCAGTTTGCTAATATTTTATTAAAGATTCTTTTTCATCTATGTTCATCAGAGATATTGCCCTTTACTTCTCTTTTTTGTAGTGTCTTTATCTGGTTTTGATACCAGGGTAATACTGGCCTCATAGAATGAATTTGGTAGCTTTCCTTCCTCGTCTATTTTATAGAATAGTTTGGGTGATGCCTAGGTGGCTCAGTCGGTTAAGCATTCAACTTTTTTTTTTAAGGTTTTATTCTTGGGAGAGAGAGAGAGACAGAGCATGAGCAGGGTAGGGGCAGAGCGAGAGAGGGACACAGAATCCAAAGCAGGCTCCAGGCTCTGAGCTGTCAGCACAGAGCCTGATGCAGGGCTCAAACTCACAAGCTGTGAGATCATGACTTGAGCGGAAGACAGAGGTGTAACCGACTGAGCCACTCAGGCGCCCCTAAGCATTCAACTCTTAATCTCAGCCCAGGTCTTGAACTCAGGGTATATATTTAAACTGTGTGTGTGTGTGTGTGTGTGTGTGTGTGTGTGTGTGTGTACAGAATAGTTTGAGAAGAATAGGTATTAACTCTTCTTTAAATGTTTCGTAGAATTCACCTGTGAAGCCATCTGTGCCTGGACTTTAGTTTCTTGGGAGTTTTGTTTTATGTTGTTTTAAAATTGTAGTTAGTTAACATACAGTGCATTATTGGTCTCAGGAGTAGAATTCAGTGATTTGTCACTTACATATAACACCCAGTGCTCATCACAAGTGCCCTCCTTAATACCCATCATCCATCTAGCCTCTCTCCCAACCATCTACCTCCATCAACCCTAAGTTTGTTCTCTATCATTAAGAGTCTCTTGTGATTTGTTTCCCTCTGTCTTCTTCCTCCCCCTCCCATGTTTATCTGTTTTGTTTCTTAAATTCCACATATGAGTGAAATCATATGATATTTGTCCTTCTTTGATTGACTTACCTTGTTTAGCATTAATACCTTCTAGCTCCATCTACATCATTGCAAATGGCAAGATTTCATTCTCTTTTTTTAATGTTTATTTATTCATTGTTAAGAGAGAGAGGCAGAGAAAGAGGAAGAGAGAGAATCCCAAGCAGGCTCCATACTGTCAGCACAGAGCCTGATGTGGGATTCCATCTCACAAACTGCAAGATCATGACCTGAGCCGAAGGATTTCATTCTTTTTGATGGCTGAGTAGTATTCCACTGTATATATAAACCACATCTTCCTTATCCATCCATCAGTCAATGGACATTGGGCTCTCTCCATAGTTTGGTTATTGTTGCTATCTCAGGAGGTTTTTGATTACTGATTCAATTCATTGTTGGTAATCTGTTTGTTCAAATTTTTATTTCTTCCTGATTCAGTTTTGGGAGGTTGTATATTTCTAGGAATGTATCCATTTATTCTCGGTTGTCCAGTTTGTTGGCATGTAGTTTTTCATAGTATTCTCTTACAATCCTTTGCATTTCTGTGATGTCAGTTATTATTTCTCCTCTCTCGTTTCTGATTTCATTTGTTTGATGTGTCTAGGTAAAAGTTTGTCAATTTTGTTGATCTTTTCGAAGACCCAGCTTTTGCTTTCAGTTATCTAGTCTATTGATTTTTTAGGGGTTTTTTTGTTGTTGTTGATTTCTGCTCTGATCTTATTTCCTTCTACTGATTTGGGGTTTTGTTTGTTCTTCTTTTTATAGCTCCTGTTGTTTGAGTTTTTCCTGCTTTTTGAGGGAGACATGTAATGCCATAAACCTCCCTCAGAGAACTGCTTTGGCTTCATCCCAAAGATTTGGGGCCATGTGTTTTCATTTTCATTTGTCTCCATGTATTTTTTTATTTCCTCTTTGATTTGTTGGCTGACCCATTCATTGTTTACTAGAACGTTATTTAACCCCCTTGAATTTGTGCCCCCTCCAGATTTTTTCTTGAGGTTGATTTCTAGCATAGCATTTGTTGAGATTTGTTTTGTAGCCTAATACATGATCTATTCTGAATAATGTTCCATGTACACTTGAAAAGAATCTGTATTCTGCTGCTTTAGGATGGAACGTTCTGAATATATCTATTAGGTCCATCTGATCCAATGTGTCATGGAAAGCCAGTTTCCTTGTTGAACTTCTGTTTGGGTGATCTTCCACTGATGTAATTGGGTGTTAAAGTCCCCTACTATTGGGGCACCTGGATGGTTCAGTTGGTTGAGTGTCCAACTTTGGCTCAGGTCATGATCTCACAGTTCATGGCTTCAAGCCCTGCATCAGGCTCTGTGCTGACAGCTTGGAGCCTGGAGCCTGCTTCGGATTCTGTGTCCCCTTCTCTCTCTGCCCCTCCCCTACTCATGCTCTGTCTCAAAAACAAATAAAACATTTAAAAAAAAATAAAGTCCCTTCCTATTATTGTATTACTATTGATTATTTCCTTTATGTTTGTTATCAGCTGCTTTATGTATTTGGGTGTTTCATGTTGGGCGCATAAATACTTACAATTGTTATATCTTCTTGTTGGATTATCCCTTTTACGATCATACAGTGTCCTTCTTTGCCTCTTGTTACAGTCTTTGTTATAAAGCCTATTTTGTCCAATATAATAAGTACTGCTACCCCAGCTTTCTTTTCATATCCATTTGCATGATAAATGCTTCTCTGTTCCCTCATTTTCAATCTGCATGTCTCTTCAGGTCTGAATTTAGTCTTTTATAGGCAGCATATAGATGGGTCCTCCATTTTTATCCATTCCATCACTTTTTGTCTTTTGATTGGAGAGTTCAGTCAATTTACATTCAAAGTAATTTTTTAAATGTTTGTTTGTTTATTTATTTATTTATTTATTTATTTATTTATTTATTTATTTTGAGAGAGAGAGAGAGTGAGAGAGGGGCAGAGAGAGAGGGAGAGAAAGAATCCCAAACAGGCTTTGTGCTGTTGGTGCAGACCCTGACTCGGAACTCGATCTCACAAACTGTGAAATCATGACCTGAGCTAATAAAGAGTCAGACACTTAGCCAACCAAACCACCTAGGCACCCCTCATTCAAAATAAGCCACGTTGTAGAGTAGCATGCAAAAATCAGCATGAACTTTAAAAGTAAAATATAGGGGCGCCTGGGTGGCTCAGTCGGTTAAGCATCCGACTTCAGCTCAGGTCATGATCTCGTGGTCCGTGAGTTCGAGCCCTGCGTCGGGCTCTGGGCTGATGGCTCGGAGCCTGGAGCCTGCTTCCGATTCTGTGTCTCCCTCTCTCTCTGCCCCTCCCCCGTTCATGCTCTGTCTCTCTCTGTCTCAAAAATAAATAAACGTTAAAAAAAAATTAAAAGTAAAATATAACTTTTTAGGGAAATTTTGTTCATGAGGAAAGAGCTTTAGATTTCATGCCCAGAACACTTCTCTCACCCTGTCCCCTCACACAAAGGACTATCGACTGTTCTTGGTCACTGGGGAACCTCAAGGGAAAAGTTGGAGAGACCTTGCCTTTTGGAAAGTGAATTCTCATCTTCCAACATGAAAAATATCAGTTTTACCTTTGAGTCCGTGCACCAGAATTTATATTCAGACTTATTGCTGTGTATCATAACTTTTAACTAGCTTAGAGAAGTTTATTCCACTGATATGTGTGTATAAGTGAACATTCAGAGCGGCCCAGATTTATAAATTCCCAGGAGTGTGTGTATCTTGTCCCGATGTTTCAATAAATTACACCAGGTAGAATTCAAGCATCATACATCAACCAAATTATCTCTATGTTCCATTCCAAGCAAGGGAGGCAATGGGAGGAGATGAGGAATGGAGTGGGAAATAAATATGTAGGTTCTGCCCCCAACTCTCAGGTGGCCTTAATCAAATGCAACACTGGGCCATGGTGTCTTTGCTGTGAATAAGAGGTTGGAACTAGAGGCAGGCCCATATACGCCAAATGTGAAATTCTTAGTAAATTATAACTGCTATGAAAATGTTATTTTTATTCTCTTCTACTCATGATCCTATGTCTGGCGGTTATAAAAACTTAACATACCTTCTATATCTCCTAAATAGAAGTGAAAATTACTATTATTTTATACTTACTCTCATTCCTTATTTTAATAAAGAGACCATTAACGCCATGAACAATGCAGGTATCAGAACTATAACTTGGAACACATTAAGTGAAAAAAGCGAGAGTGAGAGAGAGAGAGAGATGATTACATGACTAAAGGAGCTGCCATAATGAGCTCAACAACAATAAAGCTTAAGAAATAAGGCCGTTTATCTTTCTCTCCAGTAACAGTCACAGATAGGCAGGCAGCCCTGTTCCACATCGCCAGAGACTCTCCCAGTGGCTTCCAAAGTCGCTTTGATTATTGCCATTCCAGCCACCAGGAGGGCAGAAGCTTAGAAGTCCAGGGCCAGGCATTTGTGAGAGACACGTTGGCAAGAATTTCAGCAGGCGCTCACGCCTAGCTTCAAGGGTGGGGATGGGAAACGGGAAGGCTCATCCCAGCCTCATCTCCGTTATTATGGAAAAAGAAGAGAATGGATCTGAAAGGACAGATAATCCTTAGGACCCTTGGAATGAAAGCAGCCTGAAGAGGCAAGTTACTTTGTAACTCAATGTATAAAAGGTATGTAGAGATATATACATTTTAATATTTAAATATTCAGTATTAAAGATATTGATAAAAATTCTAATGATAACAAAATAAGGTAATGATGCTCATCCCAGTGTTAACAAAACTTAGAATTTATAGTTGAGGACCTCTAATTCTCTCCCCTTTCTTTTCAATTAATTAATTCATTTCTTTTTAGCTTACATCCAAGTTAGTTAGCATATAGTGCAACAATGATTTCAGAAGTAGATTCCTTAAGGCCCCTTACCCATTTAGCCCATCCCCTCTCCTACAACCCCTCCAGCAACCCTCTGTTTGCCCTCCATATTTAAGAGTCTCTTACGTTTTGTCCCCCTCCCTGTTTTTATATTGTTTTTACTTCCCTTCCCTTATGTTCATCTGCTTTGTATCTTAAATTCCTCATATGAGTAAAGTCATATGATATTTGTCTTTCTCTGACTAATTTCGCTTAGCATAATACCCTCTAGTTCTATCCACGTAGTTGCAAATGGCAAGATTTCATTCTTTTTGATTGTCGAGTAATACTCCATTGTGTGTGTGTGTGTGTGTGTGTGTGTGTGTGTGTGTGTGTGTATCTTCTTTATCCATTCATCCATCGATGGACATATGGGCTCTTTCCATACTTTGGCTATTGTCTATAGCGCTGCTATAAACATTGAGGTGCATGTGCCCCTTTGAAACAGCACACCTGCATCCCTTGGATAAATACCTAGTAGTGCAGTTGCTGGGTCGTAGGGTAGTTCTATTTTTAGTTTTTTGAGGAACCTCTATACTGTTTTCCAGAGTGCCCGCCCCAGTTTGCATTCCCACCAGCGGTGCAAAAAAGATCCTCTTCCTCCGCATCCTCGCCAACATCTGTTGTTGCCTGAGTTGTTAATGTTAGCCATTCTGACATGTGTGAGGTGGTATCTCAGTGTGGTTTTGATTTGTATTTCCCTGATGATGAGTGATGTTGAGCATTTTTTCATGTGTCAGTTGGCCATCTGTCGTCTTTGGAGAAGTGTCTATTCATGTCTTTTGCCTATTTCTTCACTGGATTATTTGTTTTTTGGGGTGTTGAGTTTGGTAAATTCTTTATAGATTTTGGATACTAACCCTTTATCTGATATGTTGTTTGCAAATATCTTCTCCTGTTCCGTCAGTTGCCTTTCAGTTTTGCTGATTGTTTCCTTCCCTGTGTAGAAGCTTTTTATTTTGACGAGGTCCCAGTAGTTCATTTTTGCTTTTGTTTCCCTCGCCTCCGGAGATGTGTTGAGTAAGAAGTTGCTGCAGCCAAGGTCAAAGAGGTTTTTGCCTGCTTTCTCCTCGAGGATTTTGATGGCTTCCTGCCTTACATTCCTGCCTTACCATTTACAAAATGGTCTTTCATCCATTTTGAATTTATTTTTGTGTATGGTTTAAGAGAGTGGTCCAGATTCATTTTTCTCCATGTCACTGTCCAGTTTTCCCAGCACCGTTTGCTGAAGAGACTGTCTTTA
Organism: Prionailurus bengalensis; assembly: GCF_016509475.1. Taxonomy (NCBI): domain Eukaryota; kingdom Metazoa; phylum Chordata; class Mammalia; order Carnivora; family Felidae; genus Prionailurus; species Prionailurus bengalensis. Next base: position 164,306,681 of record NC_057345.1, on the reverse strand, counting down.
TTCCATCGGATATTCCTTCCTGCTTTGTCAAAGATGAGTTGGCCATACGTTTGTGGGTTCATTTCTGTGTTCTCTGTTCTGTTCCATTGATTTGAGTGCCTGTTTTTGTGCCAGTACCATACTGTCTTGATGATTATAGCTTTGTAATACGCCTCTAGCTTTGGTTTTCTTATTCAAGATTGCTTTGGCTAGTCAGGGTCTTTTCTGGTTCCATACAAATTTTAGGATTGTTTGTTCTAGCTCTGTGAAGAATTCTGGTGTCATTTTGATAGGGATTGCTCCCCTTTCTTAACAGAGGGAGGACACTTGTGAATTTAATGGGAAGCCTTCCTTTCTATGTTGTTTTTAAATTTTGCTATATTTTAAATCAATAAATAATATAAAGAATAATTCTGTGTTCCTTTAGCTTTACATAAAGTGGTACCACACTGTATCTCTCATAATACAGATTATGGTCTTTAGATTTATCCATGTTATCAAGAAAAACTCACTTCCTTCATTCGGCTGCTTTATGATATTTGCACGTGTGGATACGGCTTATTTCTGATTTTTTTATCATTACAAATATTGCCGCAATGAACTTCTATGTGTATACAGGCATCTTCTTTTGCTAGGGTTGTATTGTTTGTCAAAGTGACCACTAGCCTCATGTGGTGAATTACATTTGAATTAATCAAAATTAATTAATCAAACAAAATTAAATTTTTAACTTCTCAGTCACACTTGCCGCATTTCAATTGGTCAGTAGCCACATGTAGCTAGCGGCTAGCATATTGGATGGCATAACCATCATCATAGAAATTTCTAACGGACAATGCTGCTCTGAAGTATACATGCAGCAGAGGAATTGCTGAGTTGTAAGGTATGCATATCCTCTGTTTTAATAGATTTTGCCAAAGTGCTTTCCACACGAGTCAAGACTCGTAGTTAAAAGCAACAGAAAGCCATCATGGGTCATTTACACAAGGAAAATATTGTTTACAGGATGTTAGATAGCTTGCAGAATTTCATGAAGAGCTTAAGAACCAACTTGAAAATAAACTATCAAAGATCACACCCTGGAATTGACCTAATGAGGACAATGGTGCTCTGCTTAAAGACTAGGTACTGCCCCGTTTTATTTCCAAAATGACACGCTGGATGTTGACGGTGTTTCTCGATCTGTAGTCGTTGCTGTCTCCAAAAATGTACATAGGTACCGTCATTGCTGTCACCTTGATTACAGAGGTTCCACTTGGTCCCTACTTTTTAACATCATCTTCAAAGTTGGGAGCTGATGCATCTGTTTGGCAGACCAGGTTAAACACCTGCATCCATCTTTACAGAAGGCTAGGAAGGCAAGCGTCTTGCGATTTTTCACCTCTGGGAGATGTGCAGATTTTCAGACTTCTTATTCCCCAATTGGTCTCCAAAGTGGAGAGAAACCTTTTAATCCCTACCGTAGCAAAGGACAGTTTCCATTTCTCCGTGTAGTTTCCACCATGTGGCATTGTCTAGCATTTTAACGATTGCCAATCTAAAGGTTGTACAAAGATCTCTCAAGGTTGTGTTAATTCACATTCTCTTAAATAATAGTAGAGTTGAGAACCAAAAAGAGGGGCGCCTGGGTGGCGCAGTCGGTTAAGCGTCCGACTTCAGCCAGGTCACGATCTCGCGGTCCGTGAGTTCGAGCCCCGCGTCAGGCTCTGGGCTGATGGCTCTGGGCTGATGGCTCGGAGCCTGGAGCCTGTTTCCGATTCTGTGTCTCCCTCGCTCTCTGCCCCTCCCCCGTTCATGCTCTGTCTCTCTCTGTCCCAAAAATAAATAAACGTTAAAAAAATTTTGAAAAAAAAAAAAAAAAAAGAGAGAACCAAAAAGAAAATGAAGGAGGAGAAAGATGAGGAAGAAAGGAGGTGCACTCTAGGTATAGAGTCTTCCTATAGCCCCATCCTTAAATAATTTGTTCCTAACTCACAAGCAAGAATCTTATGCAAGGGTTCCTAACCCAAAACACTTGAACCTGAGTGATGATAGACGCCGGTTCACAAGTCAATCTGCGGATGCCCAGCTTTAAATGAGTCTGTCCCACTGTCTCTTACGGAATCTATTATAACCTTTGTGTTTAAATGGAGACTGTTCCTGTTGGGGATTACAAGATACAAAAAGGTTACACAATTGCATGATTTTGTCTAACTTTATGATGACATTTATGTGATTGCTTCTTGGCAGTGACCAAGGCCAGAGTCTCTCGGATAAATTAATTTCATTTTATACCACATTTAATCATTCTCTTCAGAGGCTCATGTACTTCAGAATTTACTTGTATTAATTCACCTCAATAAAAAAAAAATCTTTCTTTCTTCTTTAGCTTCCCATTCATTGTGCTTCTTAAATTTAATTTTATCATTGGAACTTCTGAAATTGCCAAAGTACAAGGATGAATGTCAGCATGTCAAGGGTTTTTAAATGAATTCTGACAAGACAGAAAAGGTCAAAGCAGATTTCTCCAACATGTTCAAATGTGGTCCTGATTATAAAGATTTTTACAAGGAGTATTTAGGTTATTCCTTAAAATGACTTCAGTATTCTGCTATACTTGATGGAGTAAATTTTGTCTGTAACACTCCTTTCTCTCAGGCCCCCAACTTCTGCCTTGCTCACTTGGTTTAGATGTCGTCTTTTGTTACGGCATCTGGGTGGCTCAGTTGGCTAAGCGTCCAACTTCAGCTCAGGTCATGATCTCACAGTTTGTGAGTTCAAGCCCCGCATCAAGCTCTGTGTTGAGAGCTCAGATCCTGGAGCCTGCTTAGGATTCTGTGTCTCCCTCTCTCTCAGCCCCTCCCCTGCTCACTCTCTCTTTCTCTCTCTCTGTCTCAAAAATAAATAATAAACGTTAAAAATGTTTAAATAAATAATAAATAAATATAATTTTTTTAGATGTCATCTTTTGCAAGAAGTGTTTCCAGGTCCTCCAAAATATGGTCAGTTGCCTCTTCTAACATCTTCTCCATTCTCAGTGTTTACCTCCATTGTCGCATTTATTACACTGTATTGTAATTACCTGTTAATTTGCACATCTCTACCCCGCTTCCCTAAAAGACCAGCTTCCTGGGGGCAAACACTGAACCTGCACTAAAGTATTCCAGAGACATAGCACAGTGCCTGCTATGCGTTTAAATTAAGGGACAGTCTTCAAAATTACTGCCCTGTACTCCATAAAAGTATCAACGTCAGGGGCGCCTGGGTGGCTCAGTCGGTTAAGCGTCCGACTTCAACTCAGGTCACGATCTTGCGGTCCGCGAGCTTGAGCCCCGCGTCAGGCTCTGTGCTGACGGCTCAGAGCCTGGAGCCTGCTTCAGATTCTGTGTCTCCCTCTCTCTCTGCCCCTCCCCCATTCATGCTCTGTCTCTCTGTCTCAAAAATAAATAAACGTTAAAAAAAAAATTTTTTTTTTAAGTATCAACGTCATGAAAGACTGAGACACTGTCCCAGAGTAGAAGAACTTAAGAAAGCATGACTCTGATTCTATATTGGATGCTGGACCAGAAAAATAACCTTAACAGGACAATTGGCAAAATTTGAATAAGGTTGGTAGGTTAGTTGATACTATTGTATAAACATTAATTTCTCAATTTTGATCATTGTGCTGTGGTTTTGTAAGATGTTAATAGTTGGGAACCTAGGTGGAGAGCATAGGAGAATCCTTTGAATGATTTTTGCCATCTTTTTTGTAAGGCTGAAATTATTTCAAAGTGGAAAGCTTAAAATTTTTGAAAAGGAAAAAAAAAACGTGCATATGTTGAGGCATGAAAAAAAGAGAGAGGAGTGGGGAGAGGAAGAGAAAAAAAGGAATTAAAAGGTAAAAGCTAGCTGGCTTTTGGAAGTATAGCTAGACTGATAAAATAATATATCACCGCATTCTTAGCAGTCTAATTAGGAGATGTTGTTCATGACCACAACCTTATGTGATCCGTTCTTTACTATTTATTCCTGACCTTTGTTCCATATGCTTTCAAATTATTCAATTGGATTTCTCAAGCACCGAGTGCCTGCTATGTGCCCGGAACAGTGATAGGCACTGAGGATAGAGGCAATGTGGTCAGATACCCACGTTTCTCATTCTCAGAGAAACAAAACCTACAGGGGAAATAGAAGCAAAAAGAAAACAGAGTGGCAATACAGTGAGAAACACGCAATTGTTCCCACAAGTGCCGAATCAAGAGGCAACACCGTGAGGGCACTGCGCTAGGCAAAATGAGTCAGACAAATACGGTACGATCTCACTTCCATGGGGAATCTAAAACAAACAAACAAACTCATCGATACAGAGAGCAGATTGGTAGTTGCCAGATGCAGAGAGTAGGGAGGCAGGCAAAATGGGTGAAGGTAGTCAAAAGGTACAAACTTTCCAGTTATTTTATAAAATTGTATAACATGTATTATATATACATCCTGGGGATGTAATATACAGCACGGTGACTACAGTTAATAACATTGTATTGTGTATTTGAAAGTTACTAAGAGAGTAGATCTTTTTTTTCTTTAAGTTTTTATTTAAATTCCAGTTAGTCAACAATGTATTATTAGTTTCAGGTGTACAAGGTACTGATTCAACACTTCCGTAAAACACCCGGTGCTCATCACAAGTGCACTCCTTAATCCCCGTCACCTATGTCACCCTTCCCCCCACCCACCTCCCCTCTAGTAACCGTCAGGGTGTTCTCTGTAAAGAGTCAGTTTCTTGGATTGCCTCTCCCTCTCTCTTTTTTTCCCTTTGCTCATTTGTTTTGTTTCTTGAATTTCATATAGGAGTGAAATCACATGGTATGTGTCTTTCTCTGACTGACTTATTGCACTTAGACTATTAAGAGAGATCTTAAAACTTCTCATCATAAGAAAAAAAAGTGTAACCGTAGGTGGTGATGGATGTTAACTAGACTTTGCGATGATCATTTCACAGCATATACGAATACTGAATCACTATGCTGTATACCTGAAACTAATAGAATGTTATATGTCAATCGTCTATCAGTTACGAGCAAAATGAGGCAACACAGGTAAGTGCTTACTTTCCTGGGAAGACAAAACTTCACAGAAGAGGTGATGCAGACGCTAGGGTTTGTTGGGTTTTTTTTTTTTTAATTTTTTTGATGTTTATTTAAAAAAATTTTTTTAACGTTTATTTATTTTTGAGACAGAGACAGAGCGTGCATGGGGGAGGGGCAGAGAGAGAGGGCGACACAGAATTGGAAGCAGGCTCCAGGCTCTGAGCTGTCAGCACAGAGCCCGACACGGGGCTGGAACTCATGGACAGCGAGATCATGACCTGAGCCAGAGTCGGATGCTCAGCCGACTGAGCCACCCAGGCGCCCCAATGTTTATTTACTTTTTGAGAGAGACAGAATGTGAGTGGGGGAGGGGCAGAAAGAGAGAGAGAGGGAGACACAGAATCCGAAGCAGGCTCCAGGCTCTGAGCTGTCAGCACAGAGCCTGATGGGGGGCTCGAACTCACAAGCTGCGAGATCATGACCTGATCCGAAGTCAGACGCTTAACTGACTGAGCCACCCAGCCACCCCCAAGCTGGGTTTTGGGGGAAAAAAAAAGAGATTTACCAGTAGTTAAAATTGGAAAGAACATTGCAGGCACAGCATGTATGAGACTTCAGAGGTGGGAAACGGCAAGGGAGTCCAGCATAGCTAAAATGAAAAGCACCCACAGAACAGAATCTTTTTTAGTAGCTTTATTAGCATATAATTCACATACCATAGAGTTCACCCATTTAAAGGGTACACCTCAGTGGTTTTTTTTGTTTTTTTTTTCAACGTTTATTTATTTTTGGGACAGAGAGAGACAGAGCATGAACGGGGGAGGGGCAGAGAGAGAGGGAGACACAGAATCGGAAACAGGCTCCAGGCTCCGAGCCATCAGCCCAGAGCCTGACGCGGGGCTCGAAGTCCCGGACCGCGAGCTCGTGACCTGGCTGAAGTCGGACGCTTAACCGACTGCGCCACCCAGGCGTCCCATCTCAGTGGTTTTTAAGGTAGTCACAAAGTTGTACAACTTTGTGCTGTACATCAAAGTTGTACATCATCGTTATCTAATTTTAGGACATTTCATCAGCCTCCAATGAAATACCATACCCCTTAGCAGTCACTCCTTATTCCCCACCCCAGCCCTAAGCAACCATTAATCTCCTTTCTGCCTCCACAGACTGGCCTGTTCTATACATTTCATTTAAGGAATCAGACAGCATATGGCCCATTGTGATTCCTCCATTTGGCATAATGTTTTCAAGTTCCATCTATCTTGCAGCATGGCTTAGTACTTGATTCCTTTTTGTTGCCAAATAATATTCCAGCGTGTGGCTATATCTCCTTTTGTTTATCCACTCAACCGTGGGTGGACATTTGGATTGTTTCCAGTTTGGGGCTATTATTAAGGATGCTGCTACAAACGTTCATATACAAGTTTTTGTGTGGACCTATGTTTTCATTTCTCTTAGATACATACTTAGAAGTGGAATCACTGGGTCATATTGTAACTCTATATGGTTACTTTTTGAAGAATTGTCAAACCCTATTCTACAGTGGTTGCACCATTTTACATTTCGACTGGCAACATAAGAGGGTTCCAATTTCTTCACAACTCCACATTTGTTATTGTCTATCTTTCCTTATTAGAGCCATTCTAGTGGGAGTGAACTGGTATATTAGCTTTCTAGGGCTGCAGCAACAAATTACCACAGTGTGAGTGATTTAGAACAACATGTATTTATTCTTTCACAGTTCTGGAGACTAGAAGTCTGAAATCAAAATGTCAGCAAGGTCATGTTTTCTCTCAAAGTTTAAGGGAAAGCTATTGCATACTTTTCTCTTAGTTTCTTGTGTTGCCGGAAATCCTTAACATTACTTAGCTGGTAGAGACATCATTTCAATCTCTGACTCTGTCATCACATGAAATTCTCCACCGTATCTCTGTGTCTCTTCTCCAGTCATATTAGATTAGGACCCACCCTAATCCAGTATGGCCTCATCTTGGCTTGACTACATCTGCAAAGACTGTTTCCAAATAAAGTTATTTTCCCAGGTACCAGAGTTAGGACTTCAACGTATCTTTTGGGGGGCCACGATTCAACTCACAACAAGTGGTATCTCATTGTGGTTTCAATTCACATCGCCCTAGTGGCTAATGATGTTTGTCATCTTTTCATGTGCTTCTTTGGAGAAATGTCTTCTCAAATGTTTTGCTATTTTTTTTTAAATTTTGTTTTTAACGTTTATTTATTTTTGAGACAGAGAGAGGCAGAGCATGAATGGGGGAGGGTCAGAGAGAGAGGGAGACACAGAATCGGAAGCAGGCTCCAGGCTCTGGGCCATCATCAGCCCAGAGCCCGACGCGGGGCTCGAACTCATGGACTGTGAGATCGTGACCTGAGCTGAAGTCGGACGCTCAACTGACTGAGCCACCCAGGCGCCCCTTGCTATTTTTTTAATTGCACTATTTGTCTTTTTGTTCTTGTGTCATAAAAGTTCTTTATATATCTGGACTCCTATCAGACATATGACTTGCAAATATGTTCTTGCATTCTGAAGGCTATCTTTTTACTTTTTGATAGTGTCCTTTGAAACACAAAAGTTTTTAATTTTGACGTATAATTTATCTATTTTTTTCTTTTGTTTCTTGGTCCTTGGTATAATATCTAAGAAACTGTTGACTAATTCAAAGCCATTAAGATTTATGACTATGTTTTCTTCTGAGAGTTTCATAATTTTATCATTTACATTTAGGTTTTTTTTATCTAATCTGAGTTAAATTGTGTGTATGGCATAAGATATGCATCCAAATTCATTCTTTTGCATGTGAATATCCAGTTGTCCTAGCACCATTTGTTGAAAATAATATTTTCCCCCCATTAAATTGTCTGGGCATACTTGCCAAATCATGGATTGACCATAAATGTACAAATTTGCTTCTGGACTCTCAATTCCATTCTATTGATCTATATGTCTATCCTTATGTTGGCAATACACTGACTTGATTACTGTAACTTCGAAATCAAGAAGTGTGAATTGTCCAACTTTAGTCCTATTTTTAAAAATTACTTTGGGGGAGGCTGGGTGGCTCAGTTGGTTAAGCGTCTGACTCTTGGTTTAGGCTCAGGTCACGATCTCACAGATTGTAAGTTTGAGCCCCGCGTCAGACTACTGCTGACAGTGTGGTGCCTGCTTGGAATTCTCTCTCTCTCCCTCTCTCTCTGATCCTCCTTTACTCATGCGTTCTCTCTCTCTCTCTCTCTCTCTCTCTCTCTCTCTCCTTCTCTCTCTCTCCCTCCCTCTCAAAAAAATAAATAAACTTTAAAAATTACTTTGGTTATTCTGAGTCTTTTCCATTTTCATATATATCTCATGATCAGTTTGTCAGTTACTGCAAAAAGTTGGTTGGAATTTTTACAAGGATTGTGTTGAATCTGGAGATTAATTTGGGGAATATTGTCATCTTAACAGTACTCAGTCTTCCAATCCACGTGCATGGATGTCTTCCTATCTTTTAAATATTTTTAATATTGTGTAGTCTTCAGTGTGCAAACTTGACATTTATTTTGTTAAACTTATTTTAAGTATTTTATTTTTGATGCCATTAAAAATGAAAATGTTGGGGCGCCTGGGTGGCGCAGTCAGTTAAGCGTCCGACTTCAGCCAGGTCACGATCTCGCGGTCCGGGAGTTCGAGCCCCGCGTCAGGCTCTGGGCTGATGGCTCAGAGCCTGGAGCCTGTTTCCGATTCTGTGTCTCCCTCTCTCTCTGCCCCTCCCCCGTTCATGCTCTGTCTCTCTCTGTCCCAAAAATAAATAAACGTTGAAAAAAAAAATGAAAATGTTTTCTTAATCTTATTTTCAGATTGTTCGTTGCTAGTATACGAAGTAAAATTGATTTGTATATTAATCTTGTGTCTTGCAATTTGCTGAATTTGTTAGTTCTATTAGCTTCTTAGTGAATCCCATAGGATTTTCTATATAAAGATCATATCACCTGCATATTAAGGTTTTTTTACCTCTTCCTTTCTAAACTGGATGTCTTTTATTTCTTAACCTCACCTAATTGCCTTAGCTAGAGCTTCTAGTACAATGTTAAATAGAAGTGGAGAGAGGCGACATCTTTGTCTTGTTTCTGCTCTTAGGGGGAAAGCACTCAGTCTTTTACCAAGTACGACGTAGCTGTGGAGTTTTCATTGATTCCCTTTAACAAACTGAAGATGTTTTCTTCTACTCTTAGTTTATTGGGTGTTTTGTCATGAAAGGCTGTTGAATTTTGTCAAATGCTTTTCTATGACTATTAAGGTATTCTTGTGGGTTTTGTCCTTTATTCTATTAATATCCTATATTATATTCCTTGATTTTTATATGTTAAACCAACCTTGCATTCCTGGGGCAAATCCCATTTGGTCATGGTATATAACGCCTTTTATATGTTGTTGCATTGAGTTTACTAGTTTTGTTGAGGAATTTTACGTGCGTATCCATAAGGGCTATTGGGCAGTCCTTTTCTTCTCTTACAATGTCTTTGTCTGCTTTGGGTATGTGGATAACACTGGCCTCATAAAATGAGTTGGGAAGTGTTCTCTCTACTTCTATTTTTTGGAAGCATTTGTAAAGGGCTGATATTAATTCTTCTTTAAACATCTGATAGAATGTATCTGTGAAGCCATTCAGTCCTGGGCTTTTCTTTATAGTACGTTTTTTCGATTACTGATTCAGTCTCTTTACTTGTTATATGTCAGTTCAGGTTTTCTATTTATTCTTGCATCTGTTTTAATAGTTTGTGTCTTCCTGGGGCTCCTGGGTGGCTCAGTTGGTTAAGCGTCCGACATCGGCTCAGGTCACGATCTCACGGTCCGTGAGTTCAAGCCCCGCGTCGGGCTCTGGGCTGATGGCTCAGAGCCTGGAGCCTGCTTTGGATTCTGTGTCTCCCTCTCTCTGTGTCCCTCTCCCGCTTGCGCTCTGTCTCTCTCTCTCAAAAATAAATTAACATTAAAAAGATAGTTTGTGTCTTTCCAAGAATTCATCCATGCCATCTATGTTACATAATTTGTTGGCATAGGATTATTTATGGCATTTTCTTATAATCCTTTTGATTTTTTAATGTCAGTAGTTACGTTCCTTCTTTCATCCCTGATTTTTTAAAAAAAATTTTTTTTTCAACGTTTATTTGTTTTTGGGACAGAGAGAGACAGAGCATGAACGGGGGAGGGGCAGAGAGAGAGGGAGACACAGAATCGGAAACAGGCTCCAGGCTCTGAGCCATCAGCCCAGAGCCTGACGCGGGGCTGGAACTCACGGACCGCGAGATCGTGACCTGGCTGAAGTCGGACGCTTAACCGACTGCGCCACCCAGGCGCCCCCTTTCATCCCTGATTTTAAGAAGCTAAGTCTTCTCTCTTTTTTCCTTGGCTAGTTTAACTAAAGGATTGTCAATTTTGTTGACCATTTTAAAGGACCAATTTTTCAGTTCACTGATTTTCTCTATTATTTTTCTATTTTCTATTTCATTTATTTTTGCTCTAGTCTTTATCATTTATTTCCTTCTCCTTGCTTTGGGTTTAGTTTCATCTTCTTTTCCAGTGTCTTAAAGGGAAAAGTTAGGCTACTTACTGAGATCCTTCTTTTTTGGTATAGGCATTTACAGCTATAAATTTCTCACTAACCACCCCTTTAGTTGCTACACATGTTGGTATTTGTGCACATAAAGGACCAAAGCAGAGATATGAAAGATATGACTCATTTGAGAAAAGTCAAATGAAAAGAGAACAGGGCTAAGGAAGGAAAGTGGGAGAACGTGGACATTTAAGGAGAGGACAGATGACAAGAAGCCAAGGAGGGGCAATGAGGAAAGGAAGTTATAGCAAAAGAAAACTCCCATAGTCCTGGTGGGCAGAAAGAATGCCCATTTCAAGAAGAAAAGAAAGATCATGTTTTGGCATCACATATTAACGTCAAAAAGCAGTCAAATTCTGTGCAGTTGGAGGACAATGTGACTTTCTTCGATCATTTTCTGATAGCCTCGAACAAAGATTTGATTTTTTTTTTTCAACGTTTATTTATTTTTGGGACAGAGAGAGACAGAGCATGAATGGGGGAGGGGCAGAGAGAGAGGGAGACACAGACTCGGAAACAGGCTCCAGGCTCTGAGCCATCAGCCCAGAGCCTGACGCGGGGCTCGAACTCGCCAACCGCGAGATCGTGACCTGGCTGAAGCCGGACGCTTAACCGACTGCGCCACCCAGGCGCCCCAAAGATTTGATTTTTAATCGATAGGTTGCAACGGAATACCTTTTATTTTTGCTTCCTGGAGCTTGTAAGTGACACCTGTTGTTTCTGTCAGGCATCTCTCCCACCTTCTTTTGAAAACAGCATTGCTGGTGAAACCATCAACTAAGATGACCCCACCTTCACCTGCCAATGAGATCAAGAGGAGCAGGAATCAGACCCAAAGTGGGCCAATCAGGGTTTGCCTCTAGAATCTGAATCTTAAGCAGTGAAATCCAAAGCAGTGAGGGCTGACCTGCATTTCTGCCATGTCCCAAAGAAACTGTCCTCCTGCCTAAAACCCACAGCTGCCCCAGTTTTTATCCAGCCAGAGCCAGCACCAGGACTAGAGTGAAATGAATGAGACACTTTTCTGGAACACAAAATTTAAGAGCATTCTAAAAGACTCAGTGATCTATTTTTCACTTTCTGAGGAACCTCCATACTGTTTTCCAGAGTGGCGGCACCAGTTTGCATTCCCATCAACAGTGCAAGAGGGCTCCCCTTTCTCCACATCCTCACCGATACCTGTTATTTCTTGTGTTGTTGATTTTAGCCATTCTGACAGGCGTGAGGTGACATCTTATCGTAGTTTTGATTTGCATTTCCCCGATCATGATTGATGTTGAACATCTTCTCATATGTCCGTCGGCCATCTGTATATCTTCTTTGGAAAAATGTCTGTTCTTGTGTTCTGCCCATTTTTAATTGGGTTATTTGGTTTTGGGTATTGAGTAATAGAAGTTCTTCACATATTTTGGATACTCTTTATCAGATTATGTCATTTGCAAATATCTTCTCCCATTCAGTGGGTTGCCTTTTAGTTTTGTTGGTTATTTCCTTCTGTGTGAAGAAGCTTTTTATTTTGATGAAGTCCCAATAGTTTATTTTTGTTTTTGTTTCCCTTGCTTCAGGAGACATATCTAGAGAGAAGTTGCTATGGCTGATGTCAAAGAGGTTACTGCCTATATTCTCCTCTAGGATTTTTATGGTTTTAGGTCTCACATTTAGGTCTTTAATCCATTTTGAATTTATTTTTGTGTGTGGCATAAGAAAGTGCCAGTTTTCATTCTTTTGCATGTTGCTGTCCAGTTTTCCCAACACCGTTTATTGAAGAGACTGTTTTTCCCCCCACTGGATGTCCTTTCCCGCTTTGTCAAAGATTAATTGACCATATAGTTGTGGGTTCGTTTCTGGGCTTCCTATTCTGTTCTATTGATCTATGTGTCTTTTTTTGTGTGCCAGTACTGTACCGTGTTGATCACTACAGCTTTGCAACTTGAAGTCTGGAGTTGTGATGCCTCCAGCTTTGCTTTTCTTTTTCAAGGTTGCTTTGGCTATTTGTGGTCTTTGATGGTTCCACACAAATTTTAGGATTGTTTGTTCTAGTTCTGTGAAAAATGCTGGCGATATTTTAATAGGGATCACATTAATTGTGTACATTGCTTTGGGTAGTGGAGACATTTTAACCATATTTTTTTTTCCCAATTTATGAGCGTGGAATGTCTTTCCATTTCTTTTTATCATCTTCTATTTCTTTCATCAATGTTTTATAGTTTTCAGAGGACACGTTTTTCACCTCTTTGGTTAGATTTATTCCCAGGTATCTTATTGGTTTTGGTACAATTATAATGGGATCCATTTCTTAATTTCTTTCTTCTGCTTCATTATTAGTGTATAGAAATGCAACAGATTTCTGTACATTGATTTTGCATCCTGTGACTTTACTGAATTCGTTTATTCTAGCAGTTTTTTGGTGGAGTCTTTTGGGTTTCTTTATAGAGTATCATGTCATCTGTAAATAGTGCAAGTTTAACTTCCTCCTTGATGATTTAGATGCCTTTTATTTCTTTTTGTTGTCTGATTGCTGAGGCTAGGACTTTCAGTATGTTAAATAACAGGGTGGGTGTGGACATAGGCTCATTCTCCAAATTCTATTTGAATATGGCCACAAATCCAGCCTTGAAAATAAATAAATAAATAAATAAATAAATAAATAAATATCTTGAAAAATAAATATAACAATCAAGTAAATAACAATTATAAAACGTTTATCTTTTCTTTAACTTCAAAACTTGCCCTCAAGACAAAATACTTGTATATAGAAGCTGAAGAGGGGTGCCTGGGTGGCTCCCAGTTAAGCGTCCAGCTTCATCTCAGGTCATGTTCTCACAGTGAATTTGAGCCCTGTGTCATGCTCTGTGCTGACAGCCCAGATCCTGGAGCCGGGAGCCTGCTTTGGATTCTGTGTCTCTCACTCTCTCTGCTCCTCCCCCTATCTCTCTCAAAAATAAATAAACATTTAAAAAAAATTTTTTAAAGAAGCCAAAGAAATGGTCAATGTGGAATTTCTGTGGAAATTGTGAAGAAGCCTTCTAGACACTTTCAAGGACTTTGGAAGCTAATAAGGAATATTAGTTGATTCTCATTTCTGAATTCATTTTTACCTGTGATTTTCCTCATCCAACCAAGTGGGGATAACTGATAAAAATGGTTTTCCCTAGTCACAATTCAGTATTTAGCTTTGCTTTAGAGCTTATAGACAGAGGTTCTCTTCCTTGGAATTTGGGGTACATAACGCTTCAGACCCCTAACTCCCCTTTCAAGCCCACTTAACCCAATATAAAATCCAACCATAGTGAAGAAAGAGGGCTGTGTCTTTTCATGTTTCCGTGCTAATTCATTCCCCCAATCCTAGGTTCCCATGTTCAATCCCAGCATAATCAGTATGCTTTCTTAAAGGGAAATAATATTTTTGCACATCTTCCAAATCAATGAATTTCTTTCTCATGAATCAATGGATTTCTTTTTGTTTTACTTTTATTTTTTTTAAATAGTTCAAAGAATTTTTAACCTAAAAAAACCAATGTTTTAATCTAAAAGTGTTCAAAGCTCTGAGAGCCCAGGTTTGATGATAGGACAAATAAAATAATATATACACCTAGATTTATAATCAATGAAACTGATTTATAATGTAATTAGAATTCTGCAACAGAAGCTTCCCCACTCCCAGTTTAACTTTATAACAGGACTTTTCTAGATTTTAAAGATAAAATAACGGGGGGGAAAACCAAGCTCAGAAACGGAGTGAAAACCTAGAGAAAAAGAAAGAAAGAAAGAAAGAAAGAAAGAAAGAAAGAAAGAAAGAAAGAAAGAATAAAAATAAAAGAAATCAATTTACAAATTAAAATCAAGAAAAATATAAACAAATATAATAAAGCAAAAAACAGATCGTGGCATCTACAAACAAATAAATACAGCTGATCCAAATCTTACACCTTTAAAGCCCTACATATGTAAAGTCCTTAGGAATGGCTTCCAGCTCACCGAAGAGAGAGTGCTTCTCTCCATGCCAAATTACAGCGCTAAGGCAGATTGAGGGAGAAATATAATCAACCATTTGTTGATTATTTATTTTTTTAATCATGTTCTCAAACATCTACAGATGTAAGGAAGCATGTGGCCTCAGGCTGGAGCTGTTTGCAAACAGCAGGATTGCCTGGCCCAAGGAATGGCACTTGCTGTGTGATGAAAGCCGCCCCTCTACAACCGTGTTTGGTTAGCACCTAAGCCCTGCTGAAATTGGCATAGCACACTCTTCGTGGGCATGCTGCCAGCCCAACAGATGGGCATGAATGCGACCCTGCCAAAGAACCAGTGTGTGCAGCAAGCTCACGACTGTGGTTAGCTTCCTTTCCAAGGGTGTTGCATCTACTTAAGCTGCCCAGCAAAAAATTTATGACTTACATGCCTTCGACTGGCATTAATGAATATGTAAATTAATTTTCCAGATTAGTAGTTCTCAAAGTGTGGTCCCCCGGACCAGCAGCATCGGCACCATTTGGCAGACTGCTGGAAATTCAAATTCTCAGGCCCTACCTCCCCCAGACCTGTTGAATCAGAAACTCTGGGGCGTGGGGCCCAGCAATCTGGGGTTTAACAAGCCCTCCAGGTGATTCCAATGCGCAGCTCAAGTTTGAGAACCACTGCTCTAAACCACCTTCTCAGATGTTTGAATGACTGGAGACAATTTTTAAAACACTGGTGCCTATTTCTTAGGCTCAGAGATTCTGATTTAATTGGGAGAGGGTGCAGCCTGGACCTCAAGAGATTTTAAATCTCCCCGGGTGATTCTAATGTGCAGCAAAGTTTGAGAAGCACTGTTCTAACTGCTCAGAATACCTCGCACAAGCTTTGAGGAGAAATACTTCAGATCCTTGAAAATGCGGGTAAGTCTTTATTGAAAGAACATTTGTATAGATCTTCACTTAAATTATTCTTTGATCGGTCCATCACTTTATTTTAAGCCCTTAGATAAGACGAAGTTTATGTAATCTGTGGTTTTAGGAAAGCCCTCTGTGCTCTGTGAGTCGCTTTCAAGATGCCACTCCCTCACAGCGCCATATTTAAGTTTGCTCCGGATTTCAGATTTCAACGTACTCTTTCAATCTCAATGACCTTGGCATCTTTTAATGTAATATCCCCAAACGCTCTTCTACTGGTACTTCACACCCCTGTGTCTCTCAAATACGGAAACCTCACCTTATTCCCAGCCAGGATGAGATCTGACATCCAAAAGTTTAAGCTTCAGTCTAAATTGAGATAACAAAAAACCAAACAAAAGCAAAAACGAAAAAAACCTTTACGCTCTAAACTTACCCAGCATGGTAGGTAGTATATTTGACTAAGAAGCCAAGAGTAGGAAGCCTGAAATATCCACTAATTTTCTGTGCTGTCACTCCCTGTTTCACATCGGGGCACATGATCATATTTGCACATCCCTGCAAAGTGAGTGGGAGAAACTACTGACCGCCTGGCCACTCACTGACCATTCATGATCTCACACACACCATATTCACTACTGGGAAGCTCTGAATCGATGACAATTCGGGTTCCTGGATGAAATCTTAATATAATTTATGAAAAATTAAACAAATGGTTGGTTTCCCTTCGATTTTTCAGCAACTAATGCAAGATGAGCCTGGCGGCCCATGATACTACTATCGATTTTTGTTGAGGTCCAACTTAACCCTGGAAAAAACAAAGTGAGATGAGGGGTTAAGTGAGCACACTCAGCTTCCTGTGGCAGAATCTCAGTTCTGGCACCTACCAGCCATGGGACCTGGACAAGTAACTCAGTCATGTTGTGCTTCAGTTTCTCTATCCATAAAATGGAGAAATGAGAGTTCCTATCTCACACGGTGGGTATGCAAATTAAATGGGCTAATGTATAAAAGTCTATAGTAAGCTGTGATTAAGTGGTCCCTATTCTTATGAACAGTGGTTACATGTAATGATAATGTGTGTGGACCTATTATTGCTAGCCCTCAGCCTCGTTTTCCTTGCCTCAGTCTCGCCCGGCTCAACAGACCTCCTGAAGGAGTAGGTCATTCAACTGTTGTAGCAAATGAACAGAATAGGTCACAGCAAAGTCCAAGAACATAGTAAGGCATCCATTGCTCTCAGACAACAAGGTTCCAGACTGGATTCAGCACAAAGCCCCTAGGCCCTGAGGTGATATTCTGACCTGGTGGCTTTCAATTCAGGTGTCTCAACAAGCTAGGAGGTATTTGGAAATGTTTGGAAATATTTCTGACTGAATACAGCTCAAGAATGCCACTAGCATCAGGGAGCTTGGGTGGCTCAGTCACTCAGTAAGTGTCTGACTCTTGATTTCAACTCAGGACATGATCTCACAAGTGGGATCGAGCCCCATGTCAGGCTATTCACTGACAACACAGAGCCTGCTTAGGGTTCTCTCTCTCTGGTCCTCCCCTGTTCATGTGCACAAGCACGTGCACGCTCTCTCTCAAAATAAATAAGCATTAAAAAAAAAAAAAAAGAATGCTACTGGCATTTAGCCAGTGTTGCTAAATTTCCTCAAATGAATGGAAACCAAAATGGCAGTAACACCCGCATTGATAACAAAGAACAGGACGAGATAGGCCCCGGTGTGATGACTGGGGCATAAGGCAGGTTACCAGAAGAGAGACATGAGAACAAGAACTAAGAATGAGCACCAAAGTATAACTGAGGTCCATGGCATGGTAGTCTATAAAGGAATACCCTTGAGATGAACATCTGTGGAGGGAAGGGACTATCTTAGTCTATGTGGGCAGTTGTAACAAAACACCACCAACCAGGTGCCTTATAAACCAAAGAAATTATTCCTCACTGTCCTGGAATCTGGAAGTCCAAGATCAAGGCACCAGCATGGTCATATTTTCTGGTGAGGACCCTCTTCCTGGTTCATAGCTGGCATCCTGTTGTTGTGTCCTCACATGGTGGAAGGGACAAGAGAGCTCCATGGGATCTCTTTTAGAAGGCCACTATTTTCATTCATAATGGCTTTACCTCCATCACCTAGTCACCTCTCTAAGGCCCCCTACCAATACTATCACCTTTGGGGGTTAGGATTTCAACATATAAATTTGAGGGAGACACAAACATTCCAAGCATACAAGAGACAGAAGCAAAACTGAGCAGAAATCAAGGTGCCTCCAGTGACTCTATGGAAAGTGCTGGAGCTAGAATGGTCCTTCAAAGTTGTCTCGAGTTGAGCTGAGATATCAGTGTCTTTATATTCCCCATTGATCAATCACTGCATATGGGCTGCCCTGGAAAGGGAATAAGCTTGGGCAAGGCCATTCTCCTTGGTTAGGTAATTGCTGAAAGGGCTGACAACTGAAGGCTGTCTGCTGACAACACTCCTCATAGCTGGGTGAATAAGTTCCATTGAAAGAGAATCTGAATGGCACATCACAAGGACAGATAAAGTACGTAGAATAACATGGAATCCCAGTGATAAGTGCCACAACACTCTCTTCCAGGTCAGCTATTGGCATGAGTTCCCTGACCAAACATATTCATCCCATGTTCAGAGCTTGGCTGATGGTCTCTGAAGTAGGGAAGTTGCATTTTCTCAGGACAATGCCCGCTTACCCTTACTTGGAATGGTCTGAAAGAGGGGATTGGCCAATAAAGCCATGGAATTTTTCCAGACTCTGCAGCAAGACACTGTTGTCACATTCTCTGTTCTTGGATGCTCAAGCCCTGAGTTAGGCAATTGATATGTTCAACCTTCCAGCTCAGTCCCACCCCATTGGTATGCTAAAGAGAACCAAACACGGTCATGTTTAGGGGCTGCCTCTCTCTCCTCTCACCAGTCTTGCCTACGAGGGACTAACAGCAGCCTCTGCATAAACCTCTGTCATAGAAATTCAGTTGGTAGGAATGGGCTCTTGACACCAGTTCTGATTTATTCAGTGCTCCAGACCTTTTCTTGAATGCATTGGTTTGGCTGGGACTCTCATTCCACCCAGTTTGGTCAATCTATTTTTTGTAGGGTCTGGCCCATATTCCTGATCCCCACATGCTCTCTGGGATCCTGGATGCATCTGAACCAAAATAATATCCCCCATGGAGTTTCACCACCATAGTTACTGCTCACAGACTCTGGCTACAGGATCCCAGCTCATCTTATCTAATACCTTAATTGGGGTTTTGTGATTTGGACTTCTGGTCCAGCTTCCTTGGAAACTGGTAGGGTCAGTCCCCCAAACCCTTGCCCTGTAAAACTTAAGCTTACTCTCATCTTCTTGTAGATCCACTGTTAGGGCTCTGGGATGACCATTGGCAAGTTATATATCCTATGATTCTTTGAAGCCTCTTAGAAGGATGCTTCCAAAGTATAACTTTCAGGAGTCCTACTGCTATAATAATTCTATTTTAGCCATATACAGATAATAGACCTTAGCCCACAATTTCCTTGGCTTCCTTACTTCCCAGATCTCAGTCTTTACCCCCACAGATAGGACCATTTTACTTCATACATCAAGGAAGTGTTCCTCTAAACATAGCAACCCCTTTGCTAGAACATGACAAAAGACCATAGCTCAACATCTCAGACTCCCTTGGGGGCCTCCCACTCAGGTTTGGTTTCCTGTCTGGTTTGTGTTCTTTCTGCAGTTGACTGACCACACACAATAAGTAGTTTACACTTTCCAGGCTATTTGGGGTAAAGTAACTCCAGTTCTCCCCAAACTCTGGGCAATGGTTTTGCCGCTTACAGGTTTGCTGTATAAATAATATCCTAACCATTGAATACTAATATTATTCATTCAAAAAAGACTCCACACACATTCATAGAGACAGAAAGTAGAATAGTGGCTGCCAAAGGCTGCAGAGAGGGGATGGTGGGCAGTTATTTTTAAATGGATATTGGGGCTCCTGGCTGGCCCACTGGGTAGAGCATGTGATTCTTGATCTTGGAGTCCTGAGTTCAAGCCCCATGTTGGCCATAGAGCTTACTTTTAAAAAGGAGGGAATAAGGGCACCTGGGTAGCTCAGTCAGTTGAGCATCCACCTTTGCCTCAGGTCATGATCTCACATTTCGTGGGTTCAACCCCCCACGTCGGGCTCTGTACTGATGGCTCACATCCCTGAAGACTGCTTCAGCTTCTGTGTCTCCCTCTCTCTCTGCCCCTCCCCTTCTTGTGTCTTGTCTCTCTCTCTCTCTCTCTCTCTCCCAAAATAAACAAAGATTAAAATTTTTTAATAAATAAATAAATAATAAAAAGGGGGTATAGAATTGGAGAAGACGATAAAGTTCTGGTGATGGATAGTGGTGATAGTTGCACAACAACGGAAACGGTCTTAATGCCCTTGTACCCTACGCTTAAAAATGGCTAAAGTGGAAAATGTTAGGTATCGTTTCACACGATTTTTTTGTAAGACCCAAAGCAGCAACATTAGTCTTTCACGTCACTCCTATTCTAGTTAGCTACTTTGGTTACAGGGGAACAAATATTCACTCAAGTTTCCACAAGTAATGGCCGTCGATTTCAAGAGTCAGGATGGAGCCAGGATCACGTGGCAATCAGTGAACAGGGACGTGACTGGAACAGAAACCCAGGGACCCTCAGAGGCAAGAGCCATGACTCCTCTCAAGTGCTCCATCACAAACATGCCTCAGCCTCCCCCTGGCCCCGTTTCTCCTACATGTCTTCCTACCCCTTCCACTAAAGGAGTAGATAGATGCCTCTTCTCTGTGTTTTCTCTTTCTCCCAGCTTCTGCTTAATTATCGTCTTACTTTCTTCACAGTGTAGCTTCCTTATAGCCCAGATTTGATCTTATTCTCTATTCTACAATATATCCCCTCTATACATCCTTTCTTATCAGTTCCTTCTGTTACCCACCTCATATTTTGTTTCCCAAGTCAGGTTCCCATGAGTAAGCCTGTGATTGGAATGGCTGTGTCTCAACGAAAAGAGCTTTTTGAGCTAGGCGACCCCACAAACTGTTCCCAGTCTATATTGTGGCTCTCTGTAGTACAATCAGCCCTATGAAAAACAGACGTATATGATACAAAACACAGCCACCTTCATCTGCCTCTTTGGCAGAGGTGGTAGGTGTAAAAGACACTGTGATGGCCATGCCCAGTACAACCTCATTTTCTACACCTTCTTTCCTTATGCTCTAGAATAATAACCCCTTTCCAGGCAGGGTCACAGCAACTGCATCTGGGTCAATGACATCTTTGGCATCAGTATATCTCAGGGGCATCTCTAGTATCTGATGCAGCAAAAGACCACATGACTGACCTAGAGCTTACAGCAGCAGCAATATCTACAGAAGCCTCCCGTGCTCTGTGGACCCCCAACCATACCCATATCAGACAGCATGCCTTAGGTGAGAACACATGCAACACCAATGTAAGACATTTAGCTTTATTTTATGGCACATTTTTACCCCTGCTAGTTAATTATTATGTTCCTAATTTTGGCATGGCCATAATCTAGAACCTTCTTTGGAAAAATATATCATTCTGAATCTGCAAATTATTTTTAGTTCTTGGCTATTGAATCTTACTAACACAACATATCTAGCACATTTGGCCTATAACAAGTACACTAATGATTAATGTTTGAAATAGCACATAAGAGTTTATTGTGTGGGCCACATGCTAAATAAGATATTCCCCAAACCTGGTGATATAGAAGGCTATTCCTTGAGACATCAGATCTGGCTGGCTGTGCCCTGGAGAGCAGACTAAATTCATCTGCTGGCTCAACTCCAGCTCTTCAGGGCTTGAAGCTTCTGGGCAGGAAAACAGGCAGAAAAGCTGCATTGTGGGTGCCCCCAAGTGGGTATATTTTGATGTGCACGCTGAGGATTTTCTGGCCAGCTCCTCTTGCATTAGGTTATGTCTGTGAGGTACTTTTGAAGATGAAAAAAACTTCTAAAATGTGTATGCTTTTCAGCATACATCTTTTATCATATACTATCAACTGAAGCGATAATGTTTCAGATCATCACAGATTATTTATTTTTGAGTAAATATCTTACAGGAAAGTTTTCAAGTTACACAGCCATTGAAAGGTGTGGAATAGGGGTACCTGGGTGGCTGGGTCAGTTAAGCATCTGACTCTTGATTTCGGCTCAAGTCATGATCCCAGGGTCATGGGACTGAGCCCAGGGTTGGGCTCTGTGCTGAGCGTGGAGCCTGTTTAAGATATTTCTCTCTCTCTCTCTCTCTTTCTCTCTCTCTCTCCCCCTCCCTCTCCCTCCCTCTCCCTCTCCCTCCTTCCCCCTCTCCCCCTCTCTCCCCCTCTCTCCCCCTCCCCTTACCCTCTCTCTCAAAAATAAATAAAATGAAAAAATTTTTTAAATAAAAAAATTAAAATGTGGAATAGAAAAAGGATGGACTTTGGTGTCAGACGAAACATCACTTTGAACTCTGAGTCCCTAATGAATTGTATATCCTTGGGCAATCCACTTAACCTTCAGAATCCACAATTGTCTGATTGTTAAAATGGGAGTTAGGAGTATTCGAAAGAGTACTTAACTAATAGAGCTGTGTTTTAGGTAGATCACATTTCATGTAATGTAATAAGGACAGTGTCCTTATTAATTGTATTAATTACTGTAATTAATATAATTATAATTATATTAATAAGTGTCCTTATTATATTATAATTGCTCAGTAAAGTATCATTTATCTTTTTTTCTGTAAACAATATTGTTTGATAGACATATGCAAAGGAAAATATTTTTATTGATATTATTTGAAATTCTAGGAGCTCCCCAAAGCCTTTTTGATTAAATTCATCTCTTGCTTAAATCGGTAGGTAACTCAAGACTTATAACTGAGAACTACGTAATGTGTATAATCATGGCAGTGAAAAAGAGTGAGGTTTCCCTGTATTCCTCAAAATTTTCAATGTCATGACAAAGAAGGGCTAAAAATGTCCTAGGGGCGCCTGGGTGGCGCAGTCGGTTAAGCGTCCGACTTCAGCCAGGTCACGATCTCGCGGTCCGTGAGTTCGAGCCCCGCGTCAGGCTCTGGGCTGATGGCTCAGAGCCTGGAGCCTGTTTCGGATTCTGTGTCTCTCTCTCTCTCTGCCCCTCCCCCGTTCATGCTCTGTCTTTCTCTGTTGCAAAAATAAATAAACGTTGAAAAAAAAAATTTAAAAATGTCCTAAATTATAGCAGACGATGAGACATAACAACTAAATGCAGTATGTCATTTTGGACTGGATCCTGTATTAGAGGGAGAAAATTCTAGAAAGGACCTTATTGGGACAACTGATGAAACTGGAATGTGGACTGTAGATTGAATAAAAATATCTTATCAGTGTTATTTTTCCTGAATTTGATAAGTAAACTGTGATTATGTAAGAGAATCTATATTTATGACTGTGTAATTGATATATTCACTTCAGGTGTATAAAAATAATTCAACATTTGCATATAGAGAATCTTCTTGTTAAGAAATATACACAAAAATATTAAGGGAAATGATGTGTGCAGCCTACTCTCAAATGGTTTAGAAAAAAAAGTGTAATATGTCTGTGCATGTGTGTATAGATGATAGATGTCTATAAATATGGACAACTCTATACATATGCTCTGTGTGTGTGTGTGTGTGTGCATATCTACAGACAGAATAAAGAAGAGAATATGAAAAAGTATAGAAAGTGGTAAAAATCAGTGAATCAGGATAAGGAGTAAACAGTAGCTCTCTGTATTCTTTTTGAAACTTTTCTTTGTTAATACTTAAAGCTTAAAAATCTAGGTTTAAAACTTTTTATATAATAATTTTGAAAAGATAGAAAAGTAGTCCCCTCAAAAAAGACCTGATAACTCTCCAGTACTTTGAGACAAACCCACAAAATTATTGCAAATTATGTTATGTGTTAAAGGAACATCTACTCTCTGAAGACCACTGAAAGATATTAACTAATTCCTTTGAAATTGAGAATTAAGGCATAAATTTTTTTCATGAGGAAGAAAATTTATGAGCTGTAAGAGCTCAAAGGAACTTTAGAAATCACCTGGTCCAAACTTCCTTCAAAGGCAGAAAATCATTCAGATTTCCTTAAAATACATCACCCATTCTTAATCTATAGGATAAATCACTCTATACTCATTTCCTAATGATTTAGATTATTTATCACTCATTATTCTGAACATTGTAAATAAAAGAGAAAGAATCAACTATTTATTCTGTCTTTTCTGTCCTAGCTGTAATATAAGGTAACAAATAGTTGATATGGGAAAGTTCTTCTTTATAAAATAATTCCAGCTACTAAAAGAAAAAAAAATTATAGAAAAAGAATATCGCTATATTTCAATCCTCAGAAATAATCATCAGTGACTGCTAAAATCATTAAGCAGAAAGCTGATGGGGAACTTCATAATAGATAAGTCATGCTGACCTCACTGATCAATTTTCATATCAGAAAAAAAGACAACCCGACATTATGTGCCACCTAAGTAGTGCACGTAAGAAATGCACCACCTGTGAAGGATATTTTAAGAAGAAAAAAAAAGCTGACCAAGACTCTAGATCCATCTACCAATTTATAGGAAATATAGAGCTCTGATGAACATGCTAAATGACACCATGAGGGGGCGCCTGGGTGACTCAGTAGGTTAAGCATCTGACTTCAGCTCAGGTCACGATCTCGAGGTTTGTGAGTTCGAGCCCCGCGTCGGGCTCTGTGCTGACAGCTCGGAGCCTGGAGCATACTTCTGGTTCTGTGTCTCCCTTTCTCTCTGCTCCTCCCCTGTTCACGCTCTGTCTGTCTGTCTCTCTCTCTCTCTCAAAAATAAATAAACATTAAAACAAAAAATAAATGACACCATGAGGATAAAACTAGCAAAACCCAGAATGCGGAAAACTCTATTTGACAAACAACCAAGATTCTTGAACTAACGCATTTGAAGAGTGAGGGAGAATCTACAGGCTAAAACAGACTGAAAAGACATACTATAACTAATAATGATGCCAAGAACTTGTACAAATTCTTAATTTCAACCAATGAGCTGTTAATATTAAGAGACACTCAGGGACATCTAAACACTGGCTGCATATTTGGTGATATTAAGAATTTATTGTTAGATCCTTCAGGTATGATAATGGTATTGTACCTATGTTTTTCAGGAAAGAGTCCTTATAGAAACTCACACTTACAATTAAACATAATTCTATGTTTAATATATATTAAACATAATATAAATGTTTTGACTTCTGAAAATTGTTTCAAAATGACATGGGGTAGGTGGGGAAGAGGTGGGTGAGAAGGAGAATCGAAGAAATGAGATTGACCATGTGCTGATAACTGTTGAAGCTGGGTGATGGGTGGGAATTAATATACGATTCTCTTCACTTTTGAATCTGTTTGAAATTTCCATTATAAAATTTAAACATTATTTTTAAAAGATTGAAGTAGCTATGTGTTTACTGAAATTGAAACCCTACTAACATGTACATTTATCGAAAAATCAAAGCGTAACTTGTTTGCTTTTTATTATGGAAAAATATATATAACTTACCATTTTAATCATTTTGAAGTATACGGGTCAGTAGCGGTAAGTACATTCGCACGTTGTGCAACCATCATCACTATCCATGTCCAGAACTTTTTCAGCATCCCAAACAGAAACTCTGTCTCCACGAAGCAATAATTCTCCATTTCCCCTCCCCTCAGGGGAGTCCTGGTAGCTTCTACTTTACTTTCTGCCTCTATAAGTTTGCCTATTCTAAATACATTACGTAAGTAGAATCACACCATAGGTATCCTTTTGCATTATTTCACTTAGCATAACGTTTTCAAGATTCATCTACTGGTATAGCATGTATCAGATTCTCATTCTGCCTTAAGTCTGAATAATACCCCCATTGTGTGTTGCACCACATTTTGCTTCTCCATTCATTTGTTGGTGGACATTTGTGTTGTTTCCTCCTCTTGGCTATTGTGAATAAAGCTGCTGTGAACACTAGGGTACGAGTATCCGCTTGAGTACCTGCTTTCAGTTCTTTTGAGCATACGCCTAGAAGTGGAACGGCCGATCATATGCTAATTCTATGTTTAACTTTTTGAGGAACCATCGCATTGTTTTCAACAGCAGCTGCACCATTTTACATTCCTACCAGCAATGCACAAGGAGTCCAGTTTTCCAACATCTTCACCTACGGTTGTTACTTTTCCTTTTTTAAAATAATAGCCATTCTAATGGTTGTGAAGTAGAATCTCATTGGATTTGCATTTCCCTCATGGTGAGGTGGTGCAACTTATCATGTACTTATTGGCCATTTGTATATCTTGTTCGGGGAAACATCAATTCCTTTGTCCATTTCTTCATTGGGTTGTTTGGAGTTTTTCATTGTTTAGCTGCAGGGGTTCTTTACATATCCTACATATTAATCTCTCGTCAAATATGTGATCTGCAAATATTTTCTCCCATTCTGTGGGGTATCTTTTCACTCTCTTGATAATGTCCTCTCATGCACAAAATTTTTAATTTTGATGAAGCCTGATTTATCTATTTTTCCTTTTGTTGCCTGTGCCTTTGGTGTCATAGCCAAGAAATCATTGCCAAATAAAGTGTCATGAAGATTCTCCCCTAATTTTCTCTTGAGAGTTTTATAGTTTTAGATCTTACATTTGGGTCTTTAATCTATTTCAAGTTCATTTCTGCATATGGTATAATGTAAGTGTCCAACTGTTTTGCATGTAGTTATCTAATTTTCCCAAAACTATTTGTTAAAAAAAAATGTAAGTTTTTATTTAAAAAAACTTTAAACTATATTCATACACTTCCACATAAAAAACATAGTGAAAGATCTGGCAAGATATACACTATAGTATCCTTTTTTCAGTAGGCTCCAAACCCAACGTGGTGTTCAAACTCACGACCCAGAGGTCAAGAATCACATGCTCTACCAACTAAGCCAGCCGGGCACCCCTCCACTATACTATTAATAGTGATTACTTCTGGAAAGGAAAACAATCTGGGGAGGAAGATACACAAAAGCTACAGTTTTTGCTGTACGTAATCTTATATTGTTTAGGTTATTTATAAGCCTGTATTTATATATTACATATATAAATTTTAAAAGATAGTTCTAGTGGGGATATTTTTCCTATTTGTCTTTAAGAGAAAGTTGATTGGATGTTGAAGCATGGGACTAGTAGGCCAAGGGTTGATATTCTGGCAAGCTAGAGGTCCAAATTAAATAAAAACTCTGAGGTAGGAGAACTGTAGCGTGGGAAGGAATTAGCAGATCTCAAGGGTAATGCTGTTTGTCCAGATAATCTGGCCGCAGCAATAGCAAATAGAGACAGTTAAGAAGACTCGGTCCTGATTCTTCACCTCCCACCTACCCCCCAATCTCCCACCCTAATTTATTCCATTTTTAAGTCTCAGCTGTCTTTGGATAGCATAGATTTTGCTGAAATATGTAAGAGGTAACTGAAGACTTAGAGGTCTCGGTAAACTTTGCCAGAGCAAAGCAGCCAAAGGTACAAAGAGGTTTTTATGCAATGGTTTTTTGGACAATGGCAAGTGGACTATTTTGACCAGACCAGAGGGTTTTCAGAGCAGACTGGCAAGGGGACAGGGGGAAAAAATCTTAATTTTACATTAGTTAGTATGCATTTTATTTTTTAAAAAATTTAATGTTTGTTTATTTTTGAGAGAGAGAGACAGAGTGTGAGTAGGTGAGTAGGGTGACAGAGAGAGAGAGGGAGACACAGAACCTCTGTGAGAGGTTCTCTCACAGAGAGAGTTCTCTGTGAGAGAGTTCTCTCTGTGACAGAGAGAGGGGGCTCCAGGCTCCGAGCTGTCAGCACAGAGACCGACACGAGGCTTCAACTCATGGACCGTGAGATCATGACCTGAGCCGAAGTCGGTCGCTTAACTGACTGAGCCACCCAGGCGCCCCAGTGTGTATTTTATTTTAGTTTTCACCCATGAAATATCTTTTGGAAAGCAGTCTCCCAATTGTATATAATAAATAAAATGCATAAATGACACATAAGTCTGAAGGAGACGAGATGAAGACAAGTAGACTAAGAGTACACTCGTAGTAGAAAGACATTGGCCTAAATAGGTGGTTTCGGTGGGGGAAGAAAAGAAAAGAATACATGGAGACTTGCTGCCCAGTGAGTCCCTGGACAAGACCCCTGGATAGTCAAGAAGGGTGAATATGGAAGCCTATGACTTTTACCCTCTAGTGACCTATCCACGACTGGCCCTCACTCTATTCCCTTTCCACCCAACACCCTGCCATTGATGACCTTCATCCTACAGGGTTTTATATCCTAAGAGCAATTTGAAGGGCAACCTAGAAAGATATTCCTAGCTCTTCTTCTAGAAGTCAGTGTGGTTCTGAAAGTGCTCTGATGCTTTATGCTTAACAGCATTTCAGCAACATTATATATCAGCTTCCTATAACTGCCTCCCCAAAGATATCAGTCTTCCCTTCTGATACACTTCTGCCCAGTTTCTTGGATACCTGGCTCTTCTTCTGGCCTCCCAATTTCGGGTGCCCAGGATGGGCCTGGTCCTATGACCCAGTCAGCTGGCTAGTATATCTACTATGCTCTTGGAGATCATGCCATTATTGGTCAGAGCACACCTCTGCTGCTCATCTCCCTGACCTTGTACTAAACTAAGATCCATAATGAATGACCTATCCCCTACAATGTCAGGCAACTCAGCTGCCTGCATTCCAAAATTAAGTCCCCATCCCATCTTTGATTTGCCTCTCCAGATTGATAACCTGTGCCTGGAATCAGACAAGAAAGAGTTTGACTATTTTTAGCTTCCCGTGGCTGCTGTAAGAAACTACCACAAACAGAGTGGCTTAAAACAACACAAATTAATTATTTTTCTGTTTTGGAGGACAGAACTCTGAAATGGGTCTCACCAGGCTCCACAGAGTCATGAAAATCCAAAAGTAAAAAGGAAAGAAAGCATCACTTAGAATGATGCACTGGTGTCATATAGAAACCCGATAATTCCCAAAATTGACATAAGACCCTGTCTGTATCACATGGCACTAGGACTAGGAATATGACCCTTAAAGACCTCACTAGGGCTAGAATAGCAGAAAAGTTAGATAAGCAAGAGTCCTCTCACACATTGTGTTAGTGTCGTGAAACTTCTTATCTCTTAACCCGAAACTGAATATCTGGGTCCATTGAATATCAATGGATTTAACTTCTTGAAGGAGAGCAGGACACGTAATTGTCTTAAAAAATAGCTGAAACTGGCAAGATGCCTTGCAATCACATATAAGAAACTTCAGCCAAGATGGAGATAAGGTATATACACACACGTGCACACACACGTTGTGCTTTAAAACAGGGATAGCCTACCATAACTTCAAGTGTAATTTAAAAATCACTGGGGTGCCTGGGTGGCTCAGTCAGTTAAGCGTCTGACTTCAGCTCAGGTCATGATCTCATGGTTTGTGAGTTCGAGCCCCGCGTCGGGCTCTGTGCCGACAGCTCAGAGCCTGGAACCTGCTTTGGATTCTGTGTCTCCCTCTCTCTCTGCCCCTCCCCTGCTCATGTTGTGTCTCTCTCTTTCTCTCAATAATAAACATTAAAAAAATTTTTTTTAAATCATTATGTGGGGCTACAGCCAAGCCCATCACCAAGAACTGAAAGTCAACATTGAATAATGCTTCCCTGGGGCCCCTGACTGGCTTGGTTGGTAGAGCATGTGACCCTTGATCTCGCGGTTACAAGCTTGAGTCCCATATTGGGTGTTGAGATTACTTAAACATAAATTATTTAAAAAAATAATAATGCTTCCTTTAGGTTTAATTAATGCAAGTACCACATAGGGGATAATGTAATAAATTTTATCAATGATTGCAAACTATTAAAACTTTCCTAACATCCTGGTTTTTAAAACATCAGAGTAACTCACACTGATGGAGCACTTGGGTAGCTCAGTTGGTTAAGAGTCCAACTTCGGCTCAGGTCATGATCTTGTGGTTCATGACTTCGAGCCCCACATCGGGTTACCATCGGGACAAAGCCCACTTTGGATACTCTGTCACCCTCTCTCTGCCCCTCCCCTGTTTGTGCTTTCTCTCTCAAAATAAACATTTTTAAAAAACTATTAAAAAAAAGTAATTCACGCTCATGGTAACCTGTCAAGTAATACAGTGATGTGTGAAGAAAAAGTTAACAGTCTCTCCCTTCCTTCTCCACCCTCTTGGCTCAAAAATTTATTGAGTGCCTTTCAATGGGCCAAGCATGTTCTAGACTCTGTGGATACAGCAAAGAACAAAACAAAGTCCCTCCCACCATGGACTTACAGTCTAATGCAGGAGCCAAATAATGGCAAGTAGCAGCAAGTGTTATGAAGAAATATTAAGATACGTAAGGGATCCAGGAAGGCCTCTCTTAAGAGGAGACTTGAGCAAAGCCTTGAACAAAATGGAGTTGTAAACCGAGTGAATATCCAGAGGAAAGATGGCCCAAGCTAAAGGCACAGACGTGCAGCTCTGTGAGATGCTCTGTGAGATGAGGAATATGGTTGGCATACTGGAGAAATAGCATGAAACAGAGTGATCAAGGAGCTACGTTTTTATCCATCTATAGAAACCTTTGCATTTACCCTGTGTAGTTATGGTACTGACTAGATGCAGTTAAATTCATTTGCTTCATTTACCTTAAATTTTTAGGGATTTTTTTTACATTTACATTTTTTAAATTTTTTAAACATTTTTATTTATTTTTGAGAGACAGAGACAGCACACGAGCAGAGGAGAGGCAGAGAGAGAGAGGGAGACACGGAATCCGAAGCAGGCTCCAGGCTCTGAGCTATCAGCACAGAGCCCGACGTGGGGCTTGAACGCATCAACTGTGAGATCATGACCTGAGCCGAAGTTGGAACTGAGCCACCCAGGTGCCCCTAAGTTTCCTTTCATAAATGGTTTGTGTGGAGGGGTCCCAGGCTAGCTCATTTGGTAGAGCGTGTGATTCTTGATCTTTGGGTCATGAGTTCAAGCCCCACACTGGGAGTAGAGCTTACTTTAAATTTTGTTTTCATTTTTTTAAACAAATCAATTAAGACAAATGGTTCTCATGGTTCATGCTGAAATGATCACTAAGAGATTAATATTTGACATGGATGGAAGTTTAGAAGCTGGACACTGGAGAGAGGTGGCTTCAGTAGGTGCTCCCATGGAGAACCTCGCGTAGTCAGAAGTCACCATGAAGATACCAGCTGCTGGCAGAAAAGAGCAAGTTGACTAGGAATGGACCAAAGGCATTGAAAAAAGAAGTGAAAGGGTAACCGCAGACAGACATTGCTTATTTCACAACTCAGACTTGTGGCGGCTTCGGTTTATGTCCCATTCCCGCCTAGACTAGGTTGTATCAGAGACTAGATCAATAAAGGGCTCTGGTAATTTGGGTTTTCAGTGACTGCGTTAAGCACATGAGAGTATAAACACAGAGTCCTTCATAGCACACAAAAATGTTTGAACAAATTCACGCCACAGATCAAAAAAATGTTCGTCAGTTTCTCTTAGATTGAACTTTGCAATACTAGAAAGACAAAGGCATTCTACAGATCATCCTTAATTTGAACAAAGAGACTACAATCTTAGTCGAAAGAGAAGAACAAAAAAAAATTATTGCAAACTACTTTGTACGGACTAAATCCCTTATATCTTATTGAGCAAAAATTTATTGAGTGACCACTATGTTTAACCCCCTGTGTCAAGTGCTGTGGAAGACATAAACATGAATT
Organism: Prionailurus bengalensis; assembly: GCF_016509475.1. Classification (NCBI taxonomy): domain Eukaryota; kingdom Metazoa; phylum Chordata; class Mammalia; order Carnivora; family Felidae; genus Prionailurus; species Prionailurus bengalensis. Next base: position 164,275,335 of record NC_057345.1, on the reverse strand, counting down.
AGACCTAATCCTTGCCCTTGAGAATCTTACCATCTGTGCCAGTTATCAACTTACGACTTCTCAGCTACAAATCCATCCTTCTTTGCCTGGCTTCCCTATTCTAGAGCTGGACCCTATAGGCATTTCTGTTTTGACAACTGGAAGAATGTTAGGTTTTGCCAAAAGAAGACCATGGAAAGACCCCTGTGAGGCCAGAGCTGGAGGAAACAATTTTCTTCCCTCTGATGTGGAGCCTGTGGATTGGTTTGCAAGAGAGGCCTGGTTATGCTCACCTCCGCAGTCCTCCTGGTTCACTTGTGGCAGGTGCCTCCAGCAAAGTCCGTCACCACAAGGGGACTATGAGTTCCTATGACAGCTATGCCCTCTCGTCTAACCTCTATGTTCTTCTTTCTGTTCACTCTTCCTCAGCCAAGGGTGGTCGCTCTTCTGACAGCTGCTACTTCTGTACCCCCTTTACAATCCACTCTACCCTTCTTAGTAGTAGATACTTTGTATTGGTTAGCAATCTCTACGTTCAATTTTCCTCATTCAAATTACTAAACTGGTCTCTGTCTCCTGGCTGGTCCCTGTCAGATATACCATGGAATATGGAAAAAAGACAGACGTAAGTTAATGTAAATTCTGTGGGAAAAGAGCCATTTCTGCTGTAATCACAGCCCAACGACCAAAAAAACTTCAGAGATGTCGATTCCTGGAATTATATGTCAGTTTGTGCTGTGTTCAGCTGCATGTAACAGAAAACTGACCTCAGTGGCTTAAACAAATAGAGGTTTTTTCACATATGACATCAAGTCCATAAGTAGACAGTTAAAAGCAGCTCTAGCTGCTAAAAAAAAAAAAAAAAAAAAAAAAAAAAAAAAAAAAAAAAAGAAACAAAAAAGTTAAGAACTCAGTCTCCTTTTAGTTCCCAACTTCTTCATCCTTACTGTTTGGCTTCTATACTCATGGACACAAGATTGTTGCTTCACCTCCAGACATTGGATCCATATTCCAAACAGGAAAAAAAAAAAAAAAGGAAAGGAAAAAAAGAAATGAGCCAGTTGAATCTACACTTTTTGTACACATTCTTAGAGGCAATACCAAGTGACTTTAACTCACATTTCACTGACCATTCCTAACTGTAAGGAAACCTGGGAAGTTCAGTATTTTTAAACTGCGGACAGTTCTTAGTTCTGTAACTAAGAAAGGGAGAACATATGTTGGATAGGCAATTAGCTGTATCTGCCACAAATTAAATGAAAAGTGAGTAAATTACTTTTTTTTTTGTCTATTATTGAAGTACAGTTGACACACAATGTCATATTTGTTTCAGGTGTACAACAATTCTATACAGTCTTCAGTGTTCGCCACAATACATGTAATCACCACCACAAGTCACCGTACAACATTATTACGATATTATTGACTATCTTCCCTATGCGGTGTCTGCTTGGCAAGAGGCAAGAGGGACCTGATCTCATATCCACATACTTATTCATTTTCTTCTCACATAAATAGTCTTTCTACATGAATCATCAACTGAGACATAAAATTGTTTTTTCCTCAATAACTAGCGACATCTTACCAGAAGAAAAAAGGGTGGAATAATATTTACTGTATTAATATACTGTTCCATGTAACTCCTTAATATAAATTTTAGCCTGGACCATCTGAACCTCTGCGAGGCCATAAAGAGGTACATTTACGCTTTGGCGTCATTTAGTAAATAATCTATTCCACTACACTGGATGGCATGACAGTAGCTAAAAAAATTGTAGAGGAGTCAAAAATGAAGTTTAGGAACAAAAATTTCTGCACCAGAAAGTGATCAGTAGCCTAGACAGACCTGAGAGTGTTAGGTTTTATATAAGGGGTGCCAAGAAGTGTTTTGTAAGTATCATCCCATCTCATCCTAGCTCAAGTCTTTCTCAGTGAGGCACTTTTTTTTTTTTTTAATGTTTATGTATTTTTGAGAGAGAGACAGATTGGGAGCAGGGGAGGAGCAGTGAGAGAGGGAGACACAGAATCTGAAACAGGCTCCAGGCTCTGAGCTGTCAGCACAGAGCCCGACATGGAGCTCAAACCCACAAATCGTAAGATCAGGACCTGAGCCAAGGTCGGACGCTTAACCAACTGAGCCACCCAGGCGGCCCTAAATGAGGCACTTTCTAACCAGCCCAATCTTTTTTCTTAAACTATTTCCCTTATCACACACCACACAACTTAGTCCTAGAACATGTACTAATTTGTGTTTGTCTCCAATTCTTTATATACCTTAGTTTAATTTTTCATATACCCCAATAATAATGAAAACTCTTACATTTTCCTGTATACTCACTATGTTCAAAGAGAGGACCCAGTATTTATCTGACTTGAATGATCCTATAGAATTAGCACAGGTTTGGAGGTTTGTTTTCCTTTAAAAAAGATAAAGTGAGAAGCACATGGGTGGCTCAGCTGGTTAAGTGACCAGCTTCGGCTCAGGTCATGATCTCACAGTTTGTGAGTTCAAACCTCACGTCGGGCTCTGTGCTGACAGCTCAGAGCCTGGAGCCTACTTCAGTTTCTATGTCTCCCCCTCTCTCTACCCCTCCCCTGCTCACCCTCTGTTGTCTCTCTGTCTCTCAATAATAAATAAATGTTAAAAAAATGTATAAAAAAATAAAAATGAGGGGCGCCTGGGTGGCGCAGTCGGTTAAGCGTCCGACTTCAGCCAGGTCACGATCTCGCAGTCCGGGAGTTCGAGCCCCGTGTCAGGCTCTGGGCTGATGGCTCAGAGCCTGGAGCCTGTTTCCGATTCTGTGTCTCCCTCTCTCTCTGCCCCTCCCACGTTCATGCTCTGTCTTTCTCTGTCCCCAAAATAAATAAAAACGTTGAAAAAAAAATTTTTTTTAATAAAAAATAAAAAATAAAAATGATAAAGTGATAGCAAATTAAGGCCAATGACATGAAACAAAAATTTTAATAAGAAAAGCAAAATAGTTTTATAATAAAGTCCAGAATATTTTAACTCACATTTCTGATTTTCACTTCCACAAATAATATGTATATTTTTAAATCACACTAATGTGAGAATTAGTATTAAAATGAAAACTCTCAAAAGCAGGTAGCTTAAACATCTTTCCATGTGTCCAGGTTAGAACTACCTTGCAATACCTTTTTTTTTTTTCTTTTTTTGAGAGACAGTGAGAGAGAACCCAAGCAGGGGAGGGGCAGAGAGAGAGAGAGGGAGAGAGAAAGAATCCCAAGCAGGCTCCACACTGTCAACCCAGAGCCCAACATGGAGCTCAAGCTCACGAACAGCAAGATCGTGACCTAAGCGGAAATCAAGAGTCAGACATTAGGGGCGCCTGGGTGGCTCAGTCGGTTGAGCATCTGACTTCGGCTCAGGTCATGATCTCACAGCTCATGAGTTCGAGCCCTGCATCAGGCTCTGCGCTGACAGTTCTAGAGCCTGGAGCCTGCTTTGGACTCTGTGTTTCCCTCTCTCTGCCCCTAGCCCACTTGCACTCTGTCTCTGTCTCTCCCAAAGATAAGTAAACATTAAAAAAGTTTTTTTTAAATAAAGTCAGACACTTAACCAACTGAGCCACCCAGGTGCCCCCCGTGCAATAGTTTTAACAATAACAACCCCATTCCACCCCAGAATTTCAAGGAAAGGGGAGTCAGTGCATAAGACATGTGATTCTATCTGGTTTTCTCTGAGTTATGCCTGGAGTTCTGAACTGAAATTGCCCACATTAAGGTGCTGCTGCCTCTTAATTACTTAAAAACAATTTTAAAAATTTTTATAAGGGGTGCCTGGCTGGCTCAGTTGGTGGACCATGCAGCTCTTGATCTGGGGGTCGTGGGGTTGAGCCCTATGTTGGGCATAGAGATTAAAAAAAAAATGATGCTACTGCCTCCACATGGATCTCAAAGGAGGAGTGAATATTTTGAGGACAATAGCTTCTGTTTCAGTTACCTATGGCTGTGTAATAAACCACCCTAATACTTAGTAGCTTCAAACAATAACCTTTTCATGGCGTTTGATTCTGTGAGTCAGGAATTTAGGCAAGGCTCATTTCTGTTCTATGTGGTGTTGGCTGGGAAAACTTGATTAAAGCTAGAGAAGCCAACGTGGCCTCACTCACATGTCTAGGGCACCTCAGTTCTCTGTCATGAGGCCCTGTCCAGAAGGTTTCTCATCCGTCAGCCATGTAACCCATGTTTCTTGATGTGATGGCTGGCTTCCAAGGAGAGAATGAAAGTTATGAGACCTCTTACTTAAGACCTAGTCCAGAATTCACAGTGTCACTTCCAATGCATTCTTTGGGTCAGAGCAAGTCATAGGATTAGTCCAGGTTTGGGTGCCTGGGTGGCTCACTCGTTTCAGCATCTGACTCTTGATCTCGGCTCAGGTCATGATCTCACAGTAGCAAGCTTGAGCCCCATGTGGGGCTCTGCACTGAGTATGGAGCCTGCTTGGGATTCTTTCTCTCCCTCCCTCTCTTGACCCCCCCCCCCCCCCCCGCTTGTGCACACTCGCTCTCTTTTCTCCCTCAAAATAAATAAACTTAAAAAAAAAAAGATGATCCCAGATTTAAGGAGAAGGGACACAGACTCCATTGCTTGATGAGTGGCAAAGTCCCATCGCAAAGGGGCATGCAGGGTAGGAGGGATTGCTGCACGTATATTTGGGAATGCTTGTCCATACTTCTCTTTATTACACCATTCCTTTCGTCTCCAGGCCATCATCACCCAGGCTTATCAGGTACTGCCAAACTGTGAGGTCATAACATAAGATGATTGTTTCCACGATTTAAGAAAAAATACGAAGAGAATTGAATACTTCCAAAGAAGTCCCCTGTACATCATTGTGGTCTCACTTTACTCCTCTCAGAAGGTGCCGTTTTTCTTCAAACTTCCTCAGTGTAAATATCCACCCCCTATCAACATGGCTGGTGTCACTCAAGATCCACTTCTCTCTGCTACACACACACACACACACACACACACACACACACCATTCTCACAGGTTAACACACCTGTTCTTTGAACACCTCATATTCTTCATAAATACTTAAACTCTGGTAGAACACACCAAGGACCTATTATTGCCTCCTCTTCTAGGCCAGCTCACCTACTAATCGACATATTGACAGTTGGGAGCCTGGACTATAGATTGCACCTCTCCCTACCATAGGCACCTAACCCAAATACACCCTGGAAGTGATCCTCTTAGGAACCCTGGCTTCTCTCCTGCTTCCTCCTCCTCCTCAACAGTTCCTGCTACTCATTTATGGCTGAAGAAATAGGAAGTTCCCTTACACCATCTCTGTACACAAATCCGCTTAGACTAGTTTTTCCCTAAGAGAGTCTATTATTGAAGTATAGGATACGTGATGGTTAATTTTGAGTCAACTTGACTGGCCATGGGTGTGCTTAGATTGAGTATTATCTCTGAGTATGTCTGTGAAGATGTTTCTGGATGAGATTAGCATTTGAATCAGTGGACTTGGTAGACTGTCCTCCCCAATGTGGGTGGGCATCATCTGATCCATTGAGGGTCTGAATAGAACAAAAGGCAGAGGAAGGAAGAATTTGTCCCCTTTCCCCCCATCTCACTATGGAGCTGGGACATCTCATCTCATCTCTGGCACTCAGACTGGGAATTACACTATTAGCCTCCCTGGTTCTCAGACCTTTAGATTCTAACTGAATTATACCACTGGCTTTCCTGGGTCTTCAGCTTGGAGACAGCAGATCATGGGACTTCTCAGCTTCCATAACTACTTGTACTAATTCTTCCTAAATAAGTCAATAATTAATTAATCAATTAGTCTCCCACTGGTTCTGGTTCTCTGGCGAACTCTGATGAATACAGAGCTTTGTTTATTCTACTGTAGGCATCACAGGACACTACATACTTCAGGTAAGAAGTAAATACTTGAGAAAATAAATGAATAATCTCTCTTTGAACTGTACGTGTGAATTTACATGAATTATCTCTATTTTATGGCTAAAAATCGAGCCTAAAATGACTAGCATCCACGTGATTTTGAGCCATTTGTGTTTGAAGTTGGATCAGTGACACATTCTTATTCATTCTTCATGTGTTACTTCTGAGGGCTTCTCCCCAGGGTTGCTGCTAGATGATACTGAACCTTTGTGCTAACTAGAAAAAGGATGATCCTCTGGGTGGATGTTGTCCCATGCCAACTCTCTAGGTGGAGTGGGTGTGATTTCAGCCCCCAGCTATCCCTTCGGCTCGTCATACTAGATGTTTAATCTTTTATGTTGGCTTGTGTCACTGCTAGTAGTCATTTGTTAGAACTACTAAGTAAAATTTACAGAATTTTAGATCCACCAGAAGTTCAGTAGGAGCCATTTTTTTCTGAGACATTTCTGCATTCATCGAAGAAGATGATGTGTGCAAAGTTACCAAAAACAAGTGTTAAAGTTGGGTGGGTTTTGAAAATACTCAGACTTTCCTTAGTCCCATGAAATACATCGCATCCCTTACTTTTTCCAAGCATAGGGCTGGAAGAAAAATTGACCTCCCTTACTTTACAAAAGGCAACTTTATGCTCAGTCACACAACTTTTTGATCTATTCACATGCTCATTCCTTTGTCCCAGTATTTCTAGGTCATGTCTTCTGTCGCCCAAACGATTAGCCATACTGGAATACTTTTCCAGATTCCTTTAAAGAAATGTGCTTTGCTGGGACCTAATTTCGTCGGTCAAGCAGTGACTGAACTCCTTCCCCACGCACACACAGAGTCCAGTTTCACAAAAAAGGAGAAAGACCGGGAAGGGGGGCCCCTCCCGTAATGAAAGAACAATGAAAGAACAACTGATTAAAAGGCCAAACCTCACAAGGTGCCAATTGAAAGAAAAAGTCACGCTATCCTCCGGCCAGCTCAGATCAAAGGGGAACAACCTGTTCAATTCTCTCAGCCAGGGCCAATTTTCAATTTCTTCTTTCTGCTTCTCCTCCACCACCCCCTGCCCGCCAGCCCACCTGTGTGGGACTGTCGTTGTCCTTCCCAACTAGTTGCCAATAAAGTTGGTACAAAGTGACCTTGAGCGGCTTCCCTACTGCCCCGTTTCCCCGCCTTCTCCATCCGGGTGCCGCGGCGCGGATAAGAGCCGGACCGCGCCTGCGCGCCGCGCGCCGCTCCTTCGACCTCTGCCGCCGCAGTTGCCGCCGCCACCTCCCGGGAAGGTAAGCGGAGGGCGCGACAGCCGGGCCTGGCCCGAACGGAGCGGCGTCCAGCCGGGATCCATTCATTCTGCTGGCGCCTTGCTGACGAGGGCCCGAGCCGACGGCGTGCTCGGGAGCCCGCGGGACGTGGGTGGGAAGGACGGGCCCTGGAGGGCACTTGACCTTAAGCCCCTTTACTTCCGCAGAGGGGAAGCAGAAGAGCCCACGTCGCCATTCACCCACGTCCTCCAGCCGCGCCGCCCCGAAGACTGTAAGATGTTCGCCTGCGCCAAGCTCGCCTGCACCCCCGCTCTGGTGCGTAGCCCAGGCTGGGCCGGGACGCGGAGGGCCGAGCTCTTGGCCCGGAGCGTCCACGTTGTTGAATGGGGCACGGCACACCAACTTCGGGGGACAGTTCACCCCTTCACCTCTTAGCCTCTGTGTCCTCTCCTGCCTTTCCTTCTGATCCTGGGGCACCTCGCTCGGCTCCTCCCCACCAGTAGGGCGGTGGGGCTCAGCCGCGGCCTAGTTGTCACGCTTCGCTCGCTGTAGGTCAAACCCTCCTTGCAGCTAGTGCCGGAGCGGCCCCCTCCCCCACCTCCTCGGTGACTCTGGGGTTGGGGTCGGCGCGAAGGTTGGGGTGCTGTTAAGGATGCTGGGGGCCCGTGAGGCCTACTTGACCGCATTAGCGTTTTCCATTGCCCATCTGTAGGTCAAACTCGCTGCTGCAGAAGGAGGGACTTTGCCTCACCCTGTGTGGGCGGAGGAAGGTGGTGGAGGAGTCGAAAGTCTTTCTTCCTGCCTCTGGCTGTCATTTCCATAACCATTTTGGAGGCTTTAGGTGAAGTGAGGATGTGGGGGACTTGCCTTAGAGAATCAAGTCTTGGTTCTGAAGGGATTTTCTGTGACCTTAGTTTAGTGGACGGTCAAGGGCAGAGACGCTGGACTGCGAGACATTCCTTATGGTCAGAGTATTTCCCCGATGATTCGTACGTTGGTACAGAATTGCTTAAACTGCTTTTTTATAATTAACGGACATATAGGAATATCTTGGAAGTTGTGGGATTCATATTAACTGATGGGCTATTTTAAATGACCAGCTTTTCTAGCAACACTCCGATATACTTGTTGCTGCACATAAGTTCACTGAAGAATGTGGCATGTGTATTGCTGTTTTTCTGATCTGAGTTGTGGCACCACAGTAACTGAAAATCTAAAAATAATGCTTTCTTTCCACCAATTGTTCTTAGAAGTTTTATTCAGATTATTACAAATAGGTTATGTACCACACTTTAAGCTTTAATTAGCAACTTTAGAACTATTGAAATACCTTCATGGACTGAAAATAATCAAACAGCAAGATACCAGACAATACAGAAAAGTCATAAGCTCTCTGATTCATTTTTGCTGCTTGCTTTTTTAGAACTCCTGGTACAAGAAGGGTCATTGAAGTCTTATCCACTGTTAATATTTGGGATATTTTTTTCATTCATAGATCCGAGCTGGATCCAGAGTTGCATACAGACCAATTTCTGCATCAGTGTTATCTCGACCAGAGACTAGGACTGAAGAGGTAATAGCAGTAGTAATAGAAATTGAGTAACCCTACCAAGGAAGTCCTGTGGTTTTAATCAAAGGGGAGGAAAAACCTCATTTGTGAATGGTTTGAGAGCAGTCTTTTTCCACCCTTTTGTCAAAAAAAATAGTGCAGAGGATAAGCCAATGAAAGGAACTTCTGTATCCAAAACTTACCTACTTGAGGTGTCCAAGAAATGGAGTCCAGTCCGTCTGTATAGTTAAATATATAGTTTTGAATGCCTGTGTTTAAGATTACACTTGCTACAGTTATTGAAAAGCCTGCCCTACCAAAAAGCATATTCAAATACACTGTCTCTTAATTTTCAACAGCCTTATAATAGATATTGTTCTCCCTATTCTACAGCTTTGGAATTATTCTAAACTCTTGATTTTTCCATTGTGCCACACCACCTCCTATTCAGACTCAGTTACAAAATAGAGAAGTAGCTACCATTTACAGGATAGTAATTAAAATAGCTACTTGTGATTATCGATTTGACCTTTGCCTTTATTTCCTTTTGTCTAGGGCTCTACGGTATTTAATGGGTCCAGGACTGGTGTGTCCCACCTAATCCAAAGGGAGTTTCAGACCAGTGCAGTCAGCAGAGATATCGATACTGCTGCCAAATTTATTGGTGCAGGTGCTGCCACTGTGGGAGTGGCTGGTTCTGGTGCTGGTATTGGAACAGTCTTTGGCAGCCTTATCATTGGTTATGCCAGGTAATTTCTATCACCAAATAAGCTACTTTAAGAGCATGCTTGACATAGTTGGAAACTTGGAAAACTAGTCAGATAATAAGTACTTTGTATTAAGGGCCAACTCTGTGTCTTGCATTGTATTTTGAGGGCTTTGCATGCATGAGCCCACTTAACTCTCACAACACCCCTTGGAGATATACTCCAGGTTACCTGTGAGGGATGAGCAACGTAGAAATTACACTGATTGCCCAAGTAGCTAGTAAGTGTCAGAAAATAAATTTTAATTCTGACTTCAGAGTCTGTACTCTTGATTGTGAAGCTGTTTTTGGAACATAGTTAACAGCACAGTCTTTAGAAGTATCAACTTCCGTTTTATTTAAGACCTTATTTCTAAACTCTTAGAGCTTAAGACGTACAGAACATACTTTCACAGGGATAACAAGTATGTCTGAACCCCTTAAAATGGTTGAAGACTAACCATGTATATTGACATACAGAGTTAGCTTCCTACCTTTTCCCCATGTGATTAGGATTGAGGAGAAAGGAATAGCAAAGGCAGAAATAAAAGAGAGCTGGGCAAATACTTTTCCAGGATTCACCCAGTTTACAAAGATCCCACAGTAATAATCTGATTCTTTAGCATTTACCAAACATTCTGAAATTCAAATATTTCAGAGTAACAATTATATGTGTTGTGTCTCTTTTAGAAATCCTTCGCTGAAGCAGCAGCTGTTCTCATATGCTATCCTGGGATTTGCCTTGTCTGAAGCTATGGGTCTCTTTTGTTTGATGGTTGCTTTCTTGATTTTGTTTGCCATGTAACAGAAATTACTGCTTGAAATGTTGGCATTCATATTAATTACGGATGTAATTCTGTGTATCTTACTGTGACTCCGAAAACTATAGTGTTGGTGTCATGGAAATGTACGTTATTTCCAAGGTCATTTCATTAAAGGTAAAAACTTTAATTTTTGCTGTGATTTGTACTTACCTAAATTTAGATCATCATAAAGAAGAATATGCATTCAGATAAATGCTGTATAAGTCAGAGGAAACTACGGCTGTTGGCCCATGATGAAAAAGATCCAATTTCATGAAAATTCTCTTATATAGTATTCTGCATATTGTAATTTGTAGGGCTTTTGGTTATCCATATAAAGGAGAAATATGTGTTTTCAGCTTCTATGAAACATGATAAATTAAACCAAAATAGTTAATTGCTTGAGATGGTTTTGTGTTTTTAAGAGCTAACATGAGTTATAGGGTCTAGCAATACCTAGGAGCAGAATTACCTTCCAAGACTAACTTGGCTAGTATTACACAGCTGGATCTAAAAATAAATGTCAGCTTTTTAGGAATTGAAGTCTTGTTAAACTGGGGGGAGGGGTTGCTTTTCAGTTATGTCTCACGTTTAGCAATTAAGTGTCCTATAACAAAGTAGAGTTTCTAAGAAGAAAATCTAATTAGCATCTAGTTTCTTACTTGAACAAGGCTCTCGTTAAAAACCAAATACCAAAAAGTAAGCTGAATTGGCTATATTTTTAAAGCCAAAAGTTGCTAAAGCATTGGTTATCACTAGAATTTGGGGATGCTAGTTGATTCAACAGTACTTTGTTTCTAATACTACATGGAGTATGTTAAAAAAGAATATAGAAATTGTACCAGTAAGATTTGATGTCTAGATCTTGGGAACCAGTTGTGGAAGGACAAGGGTATGTGCATCACACAAGTGCCACTCCCTGTCCTAGGAACTTAATGTATCTTAGGTAATTTAGTCCTCGATGACAATCTTCCATAATTAGGGAGGAAAGATGAAGAGAAAAAAAAGCCCAGAGGGGTTAATTCCCCAAATCACATAGCCATTAAGTGGCAATGTGTCAGGGTCCAGATTCAGACCTTCCTTGATTCCAAAGCCCATGCTTTGATTTTTTTTTTTTTTTGCTTTTTCTTTCTTCCTTTCTTTTTTCTTTTTTTTTTTTTTTTGTAAGGGATGACAAAGGAAAAGCTGACTTGGGAGAAACTGTTTTGTTATAGAATTTAAAGCAAAAAATGGAAGTATAATTTTACAGATAGCCTTGTGGGCTTGAAAAGAGGAAAGGAATGGTGTTTGGTATGGAGTAGATTTGAATAAAAGCAGTGCAGAGCAGCAGTAAGAACCCAGCTCCCGATAGTTCCCTGAGTTGGTAATGAACCTCGTTAACCTCACTTTATGACTACCCAGTAATATTGGAAAGTTTGTTAACACAAACTCATAAAGAGCAGTGAGGATTATTCAAGTCTGGTTATTGACAAGAAGAAATGACAGGTAAAAGGGGCACTAAGCAACAGCAAGCCAGCCCATTGTTCAACAGGCTGACCTATGAGCTTCAACTGGGTAAGGAATGAGTAAAGCCACAATAGTGACAAGTTGGAATAAAAGGCTGGTCAAGGGGATTCTGGAAAGATGGAGTAGGAAGCACCAAGAATCTTCACCACCTACACAGCAATTGCACTGTCTGTCTAATAGAACTGTTTTGGAACTCTGGTCTATTAATGGCTTGCAACTTCCAAAGGAAGGCTTGGACTGTAAATTGGGGTTAATTTCAATTTCAGGTCTTCATAGAGTAGCAGCTGCCAACCCTCAGCCCCAGCCCCAGGGCAGGCTACTATGTACATCTTCCTGGAGCAGCTTACACACAGCTTACAGGAGCCAGGGTAAGCAAAATGAACCCTGCCCTCCAAATACTGGTCATCAATGCTTTTATCACAGATTGCTACTTCTGATTACAGAGGTACAGATAAAGACGAAGGTGGCCATTGTTGCTGTACCTCCCTTAATTGTTACAAGCCCCTCTCCACTCCCAACTGAACTGACTTCAGGGGATGCAAAGAGCTGGTATTCATTTCTACCCTTTTTTCCAAGCCCTTCCCCTTTTGGGAGCCAGACACTAAAGACTAGGACATTGAAAAACAACTGTATATACAGGGAAAAGTTGAAAGTGATCACTCGTGTCCAAGAAAAGGCACAGGCTCAGAAAAGACCTGAGAAAACAGTAAGTTTACACATCAGGCTAATCCTTGGCACAGAGATCATTTACAACAATTAAACAAAAAAACAAACCCTAGGAAAGAAGGATAATCTGCCAGAGATACCACATTAATCAGATATCTAGTTTGCAACAAAAAAATCACAAGGCATTCCAGAAACAGGAAAGTAGCGCCCGTTCAAAGGGAAAATAGACTGTCCCTGAAAAAGACCTGATAGCAGATATCTAGATGAAGACTTTAAAACAACCATCTCAGAGATGATGAAAGAACTAAAGGAAGAGGTAGAGTAAGTTTAAAAAGTGATACATGAACTTCCTTATACTGAAACAGCACAAAGCTGCAATAATCAAGAGTGTTAATGGCATAAGGAAAGAGTAGACCAATTGGATAGACAGCCCAGAAATGAATCTTTGCATATATAGTCCAATAAGTCCCAATTTTGGTAAGAGTGCCAAGACCATTCAATGGGGAAATGATAGACTTTTCAACAAACGGGGACCTCGGAAACGATATCCACATGCAAAAGAATGAAGTTGGACCCCCATCTAACAACATACACAAAAATTAACTCAAAATGGATCAAAGACTTAAATACAAGACCTAAAATTACAAAGCTCTCAGAAGAAAACAAGGCAGGGTGCCTGGGTGGCTCAGTCAGTTAAGCATCTGACTCTTGATTTCAGCCCAGGTCATGATCTCATGGTTCCTGAGATTGAGCCCCTCCTTGGGCTCTGCGCTGACAGCAGGAGGCTGCTTGGGATTCTCTGTCTCCCTCTCTCTCTGCCCTTCCCCCACTTGTGTTCACGTGCACAAGCACACGAGCTCACTCTCTAAATAAACAAACACTTCCCAAAAATGAAGAATAGGCAAAAGCTTCAGGACACTGGATTTGGCAATAGTTTCTTGGATATGACACCAAAGAAAGGCAATAAAATAACAAAATTCGATAAATTTAAGATGAAAATTTAAAATTTTGTGCAGTAAAAGACACAGTCAACAGAGTAAAAAGACATCATACAAAATGGGTGAAAACATTTGCAAATCCTGTATTTGATAAGGGCTTAACAATATCCACAATATATAGAGAAGTCCTAAAACTCAATAAAAACAACACAATTTTAAAATGTTCAAAGGACTTAAATAGCCATATCTCTGAGGAAGATATTCAGATGGGTAACCAGTACACGGTTGTGTGATCTGAAAATATGCATGGTATGATCTCAATCTTTCTCTATTTGTTGAGGGCTGTTTTGTGACCTAGTATGTGATCTATTTTGGAGACTGTTCCATGTGCATTCAAGAAGAATGTATATTCTGCTTTAGGATGAAAAGTTCTGACTATATCTGTTAAGTCCATGTGGTCCAATATCAGTGTCATTTAGAGCCGTTGTTTCCTTACTGATTTTTCTGCCTAGATGATCTGTCCATTGTTGTTAAGTGGAGTATTAAAGTCACTACAATTATGGTATTATCAATAAGTTTGTTTATGTTTGTGACTATTTATATGTTGGATACTCCCACATTGGGGCATAAACATTTACAATTGTTAGCTCTTCTTGATGGATAGACCCCTTAATTATGATATAATGCCCTTCTTCATCTCTTGTTACAGTCTTTATTTTAAAATCTAGTTTGTCTGGGGTGCCTGGGTGGCTGGCTCAGTTGGTTAAGTAGCAGACTTCTGCACCGGTCATGATCTCACGGTTCGTGGGTTCGAGCCCTGCATCAGGCTCTATGCTGACTGCTCAGAGCCTGAAGCCTGCTTCGGATTCTGTGTTTCCCTGTCTCTCTGCTCCTGCCCTGCTCATGCTCTCTTTCTCTGTCTCCTTCAGAAATAAATAAACATTTAAAACAAAATAAAATAAAATCTAGTTTGTCTCACATAAGTATGGCTACTCCAGCTTTCTTTTGACATCCGTTAGCATGATAGATGGTTCTCCATCTACTCATTTTCAATCTGCACGTTGTCCTCAGGTCTAAAATGAGTCTCTTGTAGGCAGCACATAGATGGATCATGGGGTTTTTTTTTTTTTATCCATTCTGATACCCTATGTCTTGATTGAGGAATTTAATCCATTTACATTCAGAATGATTGTTGAAAGATATGGATTTAGTGCCATTGTGTTATCTGTAGATTTCCATGTTTGTGGCCATGTCTCTGGTCCTTTGTAGTCTTTGCTTTGTAGTCATGCAGGGCTGGTTTAGTGATCATGAACTTTAGTTTTTGTTTGTCTAGGAAAGCCTTTATCTCTCCTTCTATTCTGAATGACAGCCTTGCTGGATAAAGGATTCTTGGCTGCATATTTTTTCTATTCAGCACATTGAACATTTCCTGCCACTCCCTTCTGGCCTGCCTAGTTTCAGTGGGCAGATCTGTTACTACCCTTATGTGTCTACCCTTATAGGTTAAGGGCCATTTGTCCCTAGCTGCTTTCAGAATTCTCTTTATCTTTGTATTTTGCCAGTTTCACTGATATGTCATGGTGTTAACCTGTTTTTGTTGATTTTGAAGGGAGTTCTCTGTGCCTTCTGGACTTGGATGTCTGCTTCCTTCCCCAGATTAGGGAAGTTCTCAGCTATAATTTGTTCAAATAAACCTTCTGTCCCTTTCTCTCACTCTTCTCCTTCTGGAACTCCTCTAATACGGATATTGTTACGTTTCATGGAATCACTCAGCTCTCTTAATTCTCCCCCTTGTGATCTAGTAATTTCCTTTCCCTCTTTTTTGTCAGATTCATCATTTACCACCTATTTTATCTTCTATTTCACCTATTCCCTCCTCTGCTTCTTCCATCCTTGCTGTCACTGTATGTAGTTTATTTTGCATCTCATTTGTACATTCTTAATTCATCACAACTAGTTCTTAGATCTTTGATCTCTGCAGCAAGAGCTTCTCTGCTATCTTCTATGTTGTTTTCAAGCCCAGCTATTAGTCTTATGACTGTTATTCTAAATTCTTGTTCCTATATATTGCTTATATCTGTTTTGAGCGATTTTCTGGCTGTCATTTCTTCCCAAATTTTCTTTTGAGGAGAATTCTTCCATGTTGTCATTTTGGGTAACTTTCTGTCTTATGTGTATTTTAATAGCTTGTTCTATTCCTGCACCTGAACTACTATATTAAAAAGGGGTCATATACTGTCCAGGGCCTGGCGCTTCAGGAAGCGTTCTTGGTGTATGTTGCAGACAGTCTGTTGTTGTGTTTTGGCTGTTCTATCTCACTGGTCAGTCCTCTCTGCAAAGCTCCTTCTTGCTTGCAGTAGTGAGTGTTTGGACCTTCAACCAGGTGTGCTTTGATTTGTTCGTTGAAGTAACCCTGGAAAAAAAGGAAAGAAGGAGGGGAGGAGCCTGATCCCATAAAAGAGAAAAACGAAAGGGGAGAAAAGAAGACCAACCAGAATAAAAAAAAAAAAAAAAAAAAAACAACTATAAGGCTAAATCCAGAGAAAGAGAAAGGAAAATAAAGAAAAGTGTAAAAAGAAGAGAGTAAAAACGCCTGATCAAACAAGCAAACAAAAAATTATATATAGATACATTTCTATATCTATTTTATATCTATAGACCTACATCTATATATAATATAGAGAGATATGTAGATATAGATAGATGTAAATATAAAATAAGAATTGGCCAAAAACAAATCAGAAACTATAAGCCTGGTTCCAAAAGAAAAAAAAATAAGAGGGCAGAAAGAAAAAGAAGACAGAGACAAAGAAAAACAAAAAATCAACAGTTCGTCTGTTGGTGCCTGGGACCAGTGGCTATGCTGCCCTGGCGGAGAGAGGCAGGCTGTATCGGGGGTCAGTCAGCTCCAGTAGATAAGCAGTTGCTTATCAGGTGTTAGCGGGTCCCACCTCCCCCGGGGGCCTCTGTGTTGCTCTCCCACTCCCACCATGCTGGTGTTGGGGAGAAGAATGGCGACACCCCGATCTCTCCTCCCCTGACCGGGTGTCTCAAACCACACTGTTCAGGCAGCCCTCAGCCCTCACAGAGTAGCATGGGTGGCCGGCTAGCCCTGTTCCATAGTTCTCCCTCACCTCCTAGGTGCTCGTCTGGGATTCAAAACCCAAAGTCTTAAAGGACCCTGCACCGAGTGGACCCTTTCGTGGTGCAGCGTCACTCAGCTCTGCTGATAAAAGGGCTTTCTTTGGCTGGCACATGCAGGGGCTCACAGCACTCGGAGGAGACTGCTCTCTCCTAGGGCACCCCTGAGATCGCTACCATGCCCTGAGCAGCTCCTTTCCCTGCCAGCCAGCACACGCGCACAGACTGGCCTTCCCTCCGGAGAAAGTCGCGCACTTCTGAAACCTCCGAGTTTCAGCTCCTAAGGCTGTTTGCAAAATAGAAACTGGCACCCTCCCTATTTCTCGTTCCCCAGTCCGTGGTCTGGAGAGGTTTGCCTCTTGTACTAACTCAATAGGGCAATTTCACACCCTTTCTCTCCCTTTCTCACCCTTTTGTCTTTCCATAGAAGGGGTTCCCTCCCCTCTGTGCCTACACCGTTTTTTTCTCCCCCAATTCACATACACACACCTCCATACCACCATGCTGTCTCCCTCCAACTGTGGAGATCTTTGTGCCACTCCACAGATCGATTTCCTGGGTGTTCCAAGTAAGCTGGCCTCAACACAGCTGTATCCGAGGGAGGAGGAAAATCCCAGTCCCCCTACTTCTCTGCCGTCTTAACTCTGCCCCCCATTGACCAGTACACGAAAAGATGCTCACCATTACGAATAATAAGGGAAATGCAAATCAAAGCTACAGTGAGATACCATCTCACACCCTATAGTATGGCTACTCTAAAAACAAAACAAGAAACAGGCATTGGCAAGGATGTGGGGAAATTGGAACTCTTGTGCACTGTTGGGAGGAAGGTAAAATGGTGCAGCTGCTGTGGAAAACAGTATGGTAGTTCCTCAAAATGTTACCAATAGAATTACCATGAGATCCAACAATTCCGCTGATGGGTATGTACCCCAAAGAACTGAAAGCAAGGTTTTGAAGAGATATTTGTACACATGTTCATAGCAGCATTATTCGCAATAGCTAAATATGGCAGCAACCCAAGTGTCCATCAATGGATGACTGGATAAGCAAAATGTGGTATATGCATACAATGGAATATTTTTTAGCCTTAAAAGGAGAGAAATTCTGACACAGGCTACAATGTCGATAAACCGTGAGGGCATCATACTAAGTGAACTAAACCTGTCACAAAAAGACAAAATACTGTATGATTCCACTTAGGTAGAGTAGTCAAAATCATTGAGACAGAAAGTGGAATGGTGGTTGCTAGGGGCTGGGGGAAGGAGAAAGGGGAGGGGTTCCGGTTTAACAGGTATGGAGTTTGAGTTTCACAAAATGAAGAGCTATGGACATGGATGGTAATGCTGGTTGCACAACATTAGGAATGTATTTAATATCACTGAAACATAAACTGAAAATGGTTACCATGGTAAATTTTGTTATGTGTATTTTATGAAAATAAAACAGCGCTAGAACAGTCAAGGGCCCGGAGGGTACAAAACAGCGGAAGATCCATTTCAGTAAGAGCCAACAAATAGACAAGAAATTTAAAGAACTTCAGAGTGCAAGCTCTTGAAGGTAAGTAGGTCCAATGAATGAAAAAAAAATTTGCTGAGCAGCTAAAGTTAGGTAGAAATGAATGCCCGGATGCCTGGGTGGCTCAGTCCATTAAGCGTCTGCCTTCAGCTCAGGTCATGATCTCATGGTTTGTGGGTTCAAGCCCCGCACTGGGCTCTGTGCTGACAGTGCAGAGCCTTCCTAGGATTCTGTCTCCCTCTCTCTTTCTCTGCCACTTCCTGGCTTGCTCTCTATCTCTCTCTCAAAATAAATAAAAATAAACTTAAAAAAAAATGAATGTCACTGAAGTTTAAGGAAGGATTGTAGATAAGTGGGAAATATGATTTGAAAATGTATATATATATTCATAGTTCTTCGGTAAGTTTTAAATTCTATTTGGCACTTTTAGCCAATGTGGTTAGGTTTGGGTGTTAAGTGTTTGGGAGAGGATGGTATGTGTTGTTTCAGTACTATCCTCTGCAAAGGCCTTTAAAATATGTGATTTCTACACACGAAATTATGAGTTGTTGAATTTTCTACATGCCGAGCATATATTAATTTAGTAATTTCATGGTATTATTCTGTTGATAATATTCTGGACTTAAGACCTCAATACATCGTCCGTCAATTACTTGCCCAATACTTTACATTACTACGGCCAAAAATTATTATTTTTTTCAGATCCAGCACCACCCTCCTCTGCCTCAACAGACAAGGCAGTTAGACTGTCTCTGCCAATAGCAACATTGTGCCTTAGCTGGCTTTGATGGAGAGATAGCTGATACGTAGCAGTCGAAACTTGTGATAGTATAGGATTTATAAGCAATATCATCGTTTTTACAGATTTTTTGGAAAGTAGATAACATGGCTTTATTTATACTCCTCTTTTCCCTCCACCCACCCTTACCCTACCCTCCTCCTTCACCACACATATACACAAGCTCAGCAGTGCATTTTGTTAAAGGCTTTCTGGTGATGTGTATATCACGATATATACAGCACTGCTGCTCAAAGTGAGGTCCGGGGGTCAGCAGCGTTAGCATCACTTGGGAGCTTGTCGGAGATATAGGTTCTGGAGCTTCACACCAGATCTTCTAAACCAGAATCTGAATTTTAACAAGACCCCAGGTGATTTGTATATACATTAAGCTTTGAGAGTACTGGTCTAGAATACTGCAGTCCCCCATATGCCTTAGCTCAGACTCCTTATCTTTCAAAAAGTTGTCAACTCATTAATTGGGTAGTTCCCCCCCACCCCCACCCCTTTCTTGCTGGAATGTACTGCTAATCCAGTGATTCTCAAAGTGTGGTCTGAAAACTTCTGAGGGCCCCTAGAACCTTTCTTTCAGGGGTTTCACAATGTCTTCCCTTTGCCGTTTGCACGGCTATGTGAGGCTAGATTGTCATTAAACACTTCAACCAAAACAACATATTGCAACAGATCAAATACAGAAGTAGATTAAGTGTGACTTAATTATTTACAAAAATGAAAACAATGCCATTCTTCTATTTTTGCTTTGGAAACTATAGTTATTTTTCTTTTTTTTTTTTAAGTATAGTTCTTTTTCAAAAAAAAGAACATGTTATTTATGTTAACATGTTGTTAGGGAGTGAAGGGTACTGAATCTCCCTGACTGGTCTGTCAGTGAGAAAACAGGCTCCAATATGACCTTTCACTTACAACTTTATAGAAATGTCAGTTTTGTAAGTTGAAGGTAACCCTGTATCCCTAGGTCACTTCCCTTCAGCTATCAATCTATTGATAATCTCTAAAAATTGGCCCATGTTCCTAGTAAGAATCTGCACTGCTTTCTCAAATGATGCAAGTAATCTATCTCCTCCTAGATGTTTAGTAACTTAGAGCTTCTTTTTTCAAGGGAGCTTAAATACTGAAAAGAATTGACCTAAGATCAATGGGGACTCGTAAATCCAAGGGCTTTTGATTGTTCTCCTATTAGCATGAGCTAGCATCCTACTGCTGATCTTGGCAGAGACTCCTAAGAGGACCCATGGTTGTTGGCAGTGGCTACTTTTCAACAAAAGCATTTAGTCAGCATTTCCCAGCCGTGGAGATTCCAGGATCTGCTCCTCTGACATGAGAGTCCCAGAGTTTGCTTTGTCCAAGGGTTAATGTAGTTTGGCTCAGTGTCTCAGATGCTGGACAGCTCAGTATGATTCCCTCAAGACTTCCTCTATCTAAAGGACAGTTCAAAGTATTTACCTACCTCTCTAGAGATATCCAAAACATCTTTAGCTCTCAAGACCCCAGGAGTTGTACAAAAAGAATAAGCTTATAATACTGCACGTTATGACGTTCCTGCCTTATTTTCTCCACAGCACTTACTATTCTGTAAATGGTCACACGGTTTATGTATGTGCCGCGACTCCCCTCCCCCACAAAAATCTCCCTAAGGGGCTTTGTCTTGTTGACAGTTGTAGCAGCAGGGCCAGGAACAGTGTCTGGCATGTTCATGCTCAATAAATATTGATGCTTTATGAGTAATAAAATATAGAAACAGAGCATTAGGTTGATCGTTACCCTAAGAGGCTGTGTCCAAGGTGAGAATGCTACTGAAAAGAGCAAAGTATTAATCTAAGGGTCTAGGAGGGTCCATATGACCAAGACTTTCTGGTCTCTGGCATAAGGAATTCATAGCTTTGGTACTAGGTGGGCCTCAGGGTGACAGACTAGTTATGGCGAGTCATCAAGGGTAGACACTGGAATGGCAGACAAAAATCTTTATCCTAGGGGCGCCTGGGTGGCGCAGTCGGTTAAGCATCCGACTTCAGCCAGGTCACGATCTCGCGGTCCGTGAGTTCGAGCCCCGCGTCCGGCTCTGGGCTGATGGCTCGGAGCCTGGAGCCTGTTTCCGATTCTGTGTCTCCCTCTCTCTCTGCCCCTCCCCCGTTCATGCTCTGTCTCTCTCTGTCCTAAAAATAAATAAATGTTGAAACAAAATTAAAAAAAAAATCTTTATCCTAGGAGTGGTTCTATTTACTTGTATTGGTAACTTAATAGTGTGTGGAAAGCTGAATATAACGATGACAAGCCCTCTTTCTTTTCTTTTTCTACTCAATTTTATTTATTTATTTTTAAATTTACATCCAAATTAGTTAGCATATAGTGCAACAAGGATTTCAGGAGTAGATTCCTTAGTGCCCCTTACCCATTTAGCCCATCCCCGCTCCCACAATCCCTCCCATAACCCTCAGTTCTCCACACTTGAGTCTCTTATGTTTTGTCCCCCTCCCTGTTTTTATATTATTTTTGTTTCCTTTCCCTTATGTTCATCTGTTTTGTCTCTTAAAGTCCTCATGTGAGTGAAGTCATATGATATTTGTCTTTCTCTAATTTCACTTAGCATAATCCCCTCCAGTTCCATCCACGTAGTTGCAAATGGCAAGATTTCATCCTTTTTGATTGCCGAGTAATACTCCATTGTATATATAGACCACATCTTCTTTATCCATTCATCCATCGATGGACATTTGGGCTCTTTCCGTACTTTGGCTATTGTTGATAGTGCTCCTCTAAACATGGGGGTGCATGTGTCCCTTCGAAGCAGCACACCTGCATCCCTTGGATAAATACCTAGTAGTGCAATTGCTGGGTCGTAGGGTAGTTCTATTTTTAGTTTTTTGAGGAACTTCCATACTGTTTTCCAGAGTGGCTGCACCAGCTTGCATTCCCAGACAAGCCCTCTTTCCAGTGAGTGGGATGAGAAGAGAGGTGGGAGGAGGCATTGATATGAAGGATGGAAACAGGGGCCTTAAATTCCATTCTCTGTCTTTGGGCTGATCTCATTGAGGCTGGCATAAGCTAAAGTATGATTTGAAGATAAAGACAGCCCTCTAATTTTTTTTTTCTTCACAATGCCACACACAATTAATTACAAATTCTTGTGAGACATTGAGGGTGGGAAGTGGACAATGACCCCCCCCCCCAAACCTGTACTTGAAATGTTCTGAATGGATATTTCCATTATGAGAACAGATGCTGCAAGGTTAACTATAGCATAGGCAATTTCGAGGATGTGCAGGAAAGCCCTGGGTTGTCAGAGGGAGGGAAAGAAGAGCCGTCTGGAGATAGAAGCTACCAAAAGAATCAACCAAAATGTCTAGGGTCACGGTGTCCTCGTCTCATCTTTCTGTACCGGGCTATATCTTGAGGACACCTGTGAAAACACAGAGGCTTTTTCTCTGAGTTCAAGACAGACATAAGGGACGTCCTGGAATATGCTTTGTTTTGTTTAGCTACAAACAGAAACTATGTCCTTATGAATTGAATCTTCCTTTTCACCTTATTTTTCATATATACAGATCTGTATATTTCTATGTTAGTATATTTATATACTACTTGAGCAGGGTTTTAGTTGAATTTTTAAGAATAACAACAGATTAATGGATTAACAACCACGTCTTCTGAACAAGGCAGAAATACCACGTTCTGGGCATTTGGAAGGTTTTGAGAGCATTGAGAGGCCCCCGTTATTTCTTGCAGTATTTAATAATGGGCATTTCTACAATAGAAGTAGTTTTCTTCAAATAGCCTCTTGTATTTAAGGGATACCAATTTTACTCAGAAGTCATGCTGGGTTCTTCAACGTTTATTTATTTTTGGGACAGCGAGAGACAGAGCATGAACAGGGGAGGGGCAGAGAGAGAGGCAGACACAGAATCGGAAACAGGCTCCAGGCTCTGAGCCATCAGCCCAGAGCCTGACGCGGGGCTCGAACTCACGGACCGCGAGATCGTGACCTGGCTGAAGTCGGACGCTTAACCGACTGCGCCACCCAGGCGCCCCTAATACTGGGTTCTTAAAGGAGGTTTACCAGGTCCTTACCAACTCTCTTAGGAGTAAGTTGGGTAGATGCATGTTTGGAATGATAAGACAGGTGAAGAAGGGGTCCAGAACAGACTTCCTGCGTTTGCAAAAGAGAAGATTGTAGAGAATTTTCGGGCTGTCAGGGGAGCTTGAGGAATGACAATGAGAAAAAGAACTGAAAAGCAAAGCATTTTATTAAGATATAGTGAGACTTCCAAGTTCACGGGATCAGAATTAAAAGTCATAACTACATTCGTTTTGTCTAAGCTGATTGTTTTTTTTCATTTGTAGAAAAGCTGTATTACATGAAATGTGGTGGAGCTACAAATATGTAGATTAAAGTAAGACACTTTCTTTTTTTTTTAATTTTTTTTCAACGTTTATTTATTTTTGGGACAGAGAGAGACAGAGCATGAACGGGGGAGGGGGAGAGAGAGAGGGAGACACAGAATCGGAAACAGGCTCCAGGCCATCAGCCCAGAGCCTGACGCGGGGCTCGAACTCACAGAACGCGAGATCGTGACCTGGCCGAAGTCGGACGCTTAACCGACTGCGCCACCAGGCGCCCCTAAAGTAAGACACTTTCTAACTAGAAGGTTGCCAACATGCATATGGAACAGATTTGCATCTTTTCCACCTGTTTTCTTCCTGTGAGCTGCTTTATTTTTTCGCACCTTAAGTTTACTTTTTTAAAAAAGAAAAGTAGCTAAAACTGCATTCTCCAACAGAGCAGAGTACTATTTGTATTACTAAATATTCTTGTCTATGAGGACTCCTGAAAGACTTTCTTTTTTTTTTTTAATTTTTTTTTTAACGTTTATTTATTTTTGAGACAGGGAGAGACAGCATGAATGGGGGAGGGTCAGAGAGAGAGGGAGACACAGAATCCGAAACAGGATCCAGGCTCTGAGCTGTCAGCACAGAGCCCGGCGCGGGGCTGGAACTCACGGACTGCGAGATCATGACCTGAGCCAAAGTCGGATGCTTAACCAACTGAGTCACCCAGGCGCCCCAGAAAGACTTTCTTTAAAATAACATGTTCCATAGGGCGCCTGGGTGGCTCAGGGGTTGAGCATCTGACTTCAGCTCTGGTCATGATCTCACAGTTCGTGGGTTCGAGCCCCGCGTCAGGCTCTGTGCTGACAGCTCAGAGTCTGGAGCCTACTTCGGATTCTGTGTCTCCCTCTCTCTCTTCCCCTCCCCCGCTCGTGCTCTGTCTGTCTCTCTCAAAAAATAAACATTAAAAAAAAAGTTTTAAATTAACATGTTCCTCTAGTGCATTATGTAGATAATTACTTGACAACAGACTGGATGAGGAGGAGAAATTTAAAACCAAACCTACTGCCAATTGAAAATGAATCAAAACCAGAGAAAAGAATTTCGAATTTTTGATATGTGAATGGAAATAATTGTTTTTAAAACGCTACTCTAATTGACGCAAAGTTCTTTTGAAATGTCATAACATTTATAGTTCTTTTTCTCACATTAGACATTATTAGCCATTTTGAGAGATGGAGAGAAGCACCATTGTAGTGAACATATACTTGACCTAACAATTCGTCATTTGTCAATTGCACATTTTGTCCATCATCATATTCATGTTCAGTAGTCTGAGCTGCTGGGGTTTAACTGATGTGACGAGTGCTACACTACATTAACACTAGGACAATGTGACTGTTACTAGATAGGGATAGTACTTTAATTTTAACTTGAGAAGGTAAACCGTGGCTTCTTTCTGGTCTCTTGAATAATGAAATTCGTTTCAAAAGAAGAGTGAGTTGGCTCACATATATGTCCATAGGCCAGAAAGAAACTGGTCATTTTTATGTCAGATACCATTATTGAACTGCAAGTGTAACTTTCAAATACAATACTGCACAATTTTCCAATAATTTCAGTTTCACTTTGGTTTGGATGTTTGAGAGTACATTTTATATTAACACAAAGCTTTATTCATAATTTGTTATAGACTAGAAAGCACGTAATAGATGAAAAAACAAGGCACTGAAAAACAACTCGTTTTTAAAAAGTTGATGCAAGTGTTTTTGCAGGAGCCCCTCATCATACTTTTCAACTTGTGCCAGTGTATGTTTCTTGAACAATCAGTATCCCCACACCTGACATTGAAATATTTAAGTTGTATAGAGAATCACAGAGCAACATTAAAAAAATATTTTCAGGGGCATTCACTTTCGAATGTCCCCTCTCTGTAAAGAGAGCTTTCCTACTATTCTTTCTTTCTAATCTTATACTCTAATAAACTTTTGCCTGCTGTTCAAAAAAAATTTTTTTTTGAAAACAAATATTTTCAGCACTATACTTCTTTCTGTGTTTTTAGGAGTGTATCTGTGTCAGTTGCAGGGCAGTAAATATGGTCTCTTTTGTCCCTCATGTGAATCAAACTGTCTTCCTCCAGCACCCTTTTTTTAAACAGCTTCTTTCAAAGTTTGACAGACATTTCTTTGTCACTGTAGCAACCCAGTGGGCGGTAGGATAGTGCTATGGGTAGAGAGCCATTTCTATTCCATATTCCAATTTGGTGTCCTTTGGTCCTCTCTAAATGTTAATAAGCAGATGCTGATATTTTAAAAGTTTGAAATTATTTCTAATAAAGTTGATATATTTATTTTTTAATGTTTATTTATTTTTGAAGGAGGGGGTAGAGAGAAAGAGAGGGAGAGCATTAGCGATGGAGGGGGAGAGAGAGAGGGAGACAGAGGATCCAAAGCGGGCTCTGCACTGACAGCAGAGAGCCCCATGTGGGGCCTCAAACTCACAAACTGTGAGATCAGGACCTGAGCTAAATAAAGTCTGACGCTTAACCGACTGAGCCACCCAGGTGTCCCTAAAGTTGATATATTTAAAATCGGTAACTACTCAGTAAAATTGATAAAATAGAATACACCACAGCATGGAAGATTTTTTCTTTCTTTCTTTTTTTTTTTTTTTTTTTTTTTTACATTTTTCAATGTTTATTTTTTCTTTGAGAGAGAGAGAGAGAGAGAGCACGCACACAAGCAGGAGAGGGGCAGAGAGAGACACACAGAATCTGAAGAAGACTCCAGGCTCTGAGCTGTGAGCACAGAGCCCAACATGGGCTCAAACTCACCAACCGGGAGATCATGACCCCGAGCTGAAGTCGGACGCTTAATCAACTGACCCACGCAGGCGCCCCCGATTTTTCTCTTATAAACAATTCTGTGCACTGTTTTAACTTACGGTTATATAGTGGAGGGCACTGTATTTCTTTTGCTAAGTTATTTAGATAGAATTATATGCTAACATCCTACACTGTACCAGGCGTTTAGGAGCCAGAAGAATCAGCTTCAGTTATAGTTTAGTAAAATTCGACCAAACGCCATCCAAAGTACAGGCTTTTTTTTTCTCTTGCTTTCAAAACGGACTTATCTTGCTTTCCCGCTTTGGGCCTTGGGGATACTTTGAGGCAAACTCCGCCTCTTCCAAACCCCAGCTTAACGGAGACACCCTCTCTCAGACTTCAGAGTAGCAGCGAAATGGGTTTAGGTGCGCGCCTCTCTAACGTTCTGCCTGCCTTCCTACCCAGGGCCGGGAAGTGACAGCGACAAAAATACCGGGCTCCCGTGGCGGAGCTCAGAGGACTCATCGCGCTTTCTCTCCCGCCATTCGCAGCCTTTTCCAGAGTCCACCTTACTTCTCCGCACACCGTCAAACCCTTCACTCGACCCCAACATCCACCTGCTCCAGCGCCCCACGCCCGTGCGAGTCTGCAGCCAGCCGCCAATCACAGGCTTCCGCACAGGTTACGGAGACTCCTCTCTTTTGGCTCTCCGATCCCGCCCCCTCCAGGCCTGCTTCCCGCCCTTCGGGCACTTTGTCCAATCACCCGCTACCGAGTGTTCTTTGGTTCCCACCCCCTCCATCCCCGCCCTCCTGAAGTCCCGCCCCCTTCTCCTTTAAGCGGACGAAATCACCTGACCCGGAGGCGCTCCCTCAGATAGAAGGCAAGAAGGGGCGTGTGCGGTGGAGGGGAGGGGCGCCGAGAAGAAAGGGGGGATGCCGGGAGTGGGGCGGGGAGAAGGGAAGGGGGTGTCAGTCCGATCTCGCGAGAGAGGACGGAAGCCTGTGGGAGCCCGTGGCCTTTAAAGTGCGGTTCAGCCCTTTCCTCCAGGGGTAGTTTGTAAACACCGCTGAGCTCGGGCCTCGGTGGCGACCGAAGGAAGCATGAACTAGTGACCTGGAAAGGTGAGTAGTGATGGGGGAAGGCCGAAGGACTGGAAACTGTAGGGATACGGAGAAAGAAGGCACTAACATGGCGACGTCGCTCACCGTAGTCCCCACCCCCCGCTTCCCATCACCTCCGGCGCTCCTGCCTCGGTGCCTAGCCCTCGGGGCGACTGTGGCTGTTCTGCCACCTCAGCGGCCCGCGCGGCTTCGGCTTCAGGAGCCCGACCGGCCGGGCGGGACCGTTAGGTAACTGGCGTTCGTTGTTCCGGCCCCTCCCCGCTCGCGCGCTTTCCTAACGAAGAGGAAAAAGGAATAACGGCTCCTGTTAGACCCCTCCCCCCGATTTATCTTCCCCTTCTCTGGTTAGTTCAGAGGTCCCTGGGCTGCAGGTCGGGTCCGCCGGGGGCGCAAGGAGACCCCCTTTAGTCTTGGATTAGCGGGGAGAGGGCCGGCTCTGGTCTCCCCACCCAAGACTCAGTCGTTGGGGACCGTGTGTATGTGATGGTGGCGGGGAGGAGGATCGGGAGGCGCCGCTGAAAATAGGGTCAGGGTCTCTGCCTTTGGTGGAACATGATGGAACAAATGGTATGGAGAACCTGTGAGCTGGAAGTCTGGGCATTTTCTGTCCTTTCTGCCCCCTCACACTCTCGCCACCCCCCTTTTTCCTGGTGGGGCGGGGCTGAGATGTGGGTGCAGATTGATTCTGGTATTTTCCCCCATTTTTAACCTCCCTGCTTGGACTGCAGAACCTCCGTAGGGAAGTAACCTGTGCTTTTTAGTGATGCCCTAGGGGCCAGGGCCGAGAGAGGGGGAGAGGGAGTGAGTGAGTGTTTTCTGTGTTAGCTCGTTGGACCGACGCTAGAGGAGGGAGAGGGCGGAGGAGCTGGGTACTATTTTTGTGTCCTTAGGTAGTGTAAAATTGCCTTTGCTTAATCGGGAGCTTAAAACTGGTTGAGGCCAAGAGCAAAACTACTGTGAATATGATGGAGTAAAAGGCAGTACACCTGATGGACTTTAGGCATATTGACTAATCCCTAAATTATAATGTGAAAGTTGTGATTTCTTAGGAATTTTAAATTATGGAAACAGTAACAATGTGTAAGTTTAATAGACATACTTGAAATCAAAACAAAAACTGTTCCTTTGAGTGCACTTTTTGTCCTATTTGAAGAAACCACTGACATTGTCAGTAATAGCCTTTCTAGGCGTAATTTTTAAATAGCGTGTAACCTTACTTAGTCTAGTGTGCCAAAATTACGAAGGTGATAAGCTTGTTTAAAAGTCAACCCTACAGGGTTAAGTGACCTGAAAGACCAATACGGTAGCAATTACACCTTGTAATTAAATGTGTTACACTGACTTGAGGAATACACTGTCAACACTCCTCAAAACTTCAGGAACACCATTGTAAAGTTATGTTAAAAAATAGAGGGGCGCCTGGGTGGCAGCCGTGAGTTCGGGCCCCGCGTCAGGCTCTGGGCTGATGGCTGAGCCTGGAGCCTGTTTCTGATTCTGTGTCTCCCTCTCTCTCTGCCCTTCCCCCGTTCATGCTCTGTCTCTCTCTGTCCCAAAAATAAATAAACGTTGAAAAAAAAAAAATAGAGATGCCCTTCTGCAGATCACAAAATAGAGTTAAGGATGTTCTTGGATCTTCAAGGTCACCAATAATTAAGTAACAGAAATTCTAGTCCTTGTAATTTGTAAGAATCTTACAAATTTATGGTGGTCTCTATGCTGCTTTCCTAAAACATGTTTAATCTTGCTTTGAGAGGATTACTGCCATTAAGTTTTGAATTATTTAAAATGCATTGTGGTAATTTAGAATGTAGGTGTTTGTCAGTACAGAAGTAGCTTTCAGGAACTGTGTGTGTGTGTTTCTAAGGTGCCCATGCCTTCTGTCGACCTGATTGCGTTTCCTCGAAGTTCTTTTTAAAATAACCATATTAGAATGTTTATTTCATCTTTGGGGACTATACCATAATCTATTATATATGTAAACCAGAAATTCCTGTATTTACTTGAGAGTATTTGTTTCATATTTAAAAAATTAAAATAACAGCACAAAGTAAGGTGGTTATGTCAGCTCTTTAACAAATAATTTGGAGGAATGCTTTTTCTTGGTAGTCAGGATTTGAAAGCTTTCTGAATATCATTTTTAAAAATAATAGGCTATACATCAACTAGTATGAAGTCTCAATAAATAATGAACATTTTGCCTACCTAAATTTTTGTGTTTTGAAAAAGTTGGGTTTAATGATTTATATGTTCTCTGCCGATTAATGAAATTGTTAGATCATGTTAGAGCAAATGTGTAGATCTTACCTGTGTCATCTTGAGCAAATAATACAGTCTGTCTTTTAAAAACCCACTGAGGGGCACCTGGGTGGCTCAGTCCGTTGAGCGTCTAACTTCGGCTCAGGTCATGATCTTGAGGTTTGTGAGTTAGAGCCCCGTGGGCACTCTGTGCTGACAGCTCAGAGCCTAGAGCCTGCTTAGGATTCTGTGTCTCCCTCTCTTTGCCCCTCCCCCACTTGTGCGCTTGCTTGCTCTCTCTCTCTCTCTCAAAAATAAACAAACTTAGAAAAAAAACAAAACACTGAATATGGGGCACCTGGGTCCCTCAGTTGGTTAAGCATGGAACTCTTGGTTTCAGCTCAGGTCATGATCTCTGAGTTTCATGAGTTCAAGCCCCGAATGGGACTCTGCGCTGGTAGCACATAGACTGTGTGGGATTCTCACTCTCTCCCTTTCTCTCTGCCCCTCCCCCACTCACACTGTCTCTGTCTCTCTCAAAATAAACTTAAAAAAAAAAAAAAATAACCCATCGAATAACAATTGGATAGTCAACTGATCCTTGTAAAAGTCAATACATTAAGTGTTTGTTAAGCAATTCACTGTAATTAAAATGTACTATAGAAAAACAACAAATCTGCCTTGTTACAGTCAGTAGTTTAACTTAGTATTTCTGTGTTTATCCTATACTCACACCTATTCCATGAGACTAAGAACGTAACTAAACTGCTGCATGTGCTCCTAATGTAATTCTTAATGAGGGGTATTAGTAGTAGTATTCACCTATTTACGTCCAAGGGAAAACCCACAAAACATTTCTTTTGCTCTGTTTCTTAAGCTCAAGAAAAGAAGTAAATATATAAGCTCAAGAGAAAGAGTAAAATATAATTTCAAAAAAATATAAGGAAGTTTGTGGATCTTTAAGGCCAACAATAATTGGAATTATTTTAAATATATTACTATGAATGTGTTATGTATTATATTAATTACAGATATATGTATATGTACTATTTTCATTTATTCTTTTTTTAACAATTTTGAAACTTGTATATTCATTTACATTTTTAAGTATGTTTAAGTGATGCTTTTTCTTCTTGGCAAAATTTTGACAGTGGTAGTACAGTGATTAAAAACATTTTTTGTGGGCACCTAGGTGGCTCAGTCGGTTAAGCATCCAACTGCTCAGGTCATGATCTCATGGTTAGTGTGTTCGAGCTCTGCACTGGACTCTGTGCTGGCAGCATGGAACCTGGTTGAGATATTCTCTCTCTCTCTCTCTCTCCCTCCTCCTTCCCTGCTTGCCCTCTCTCTGTCAAAATAAGTAAACATTAAAAAACTTTAAAAATAATATAAAAAAATAAAAACATTTTTTTTGTAACAAGAAGGGATGTAAGTAGAATGCTCTCCAGGCTAGACTTATGCATTCATGTCTGCATTCTGTATCTTAACAAAGATAGTGATTCCCATTTTTTTCCTGTCTTAATACCCAAAGAATAGAAACACTCCCAGTGGTAGTAGTAGCTTATTATCACAGAGATTCTCAACAAGATTACTAGGGAAAGAGAAAGGGTGGGAATGATTAAAATTGGCAAAAAGCCAGTGGGCAAAATACCAAGAGTATTTTGATTATTTGGCTAGTCCTGTATATCATTATCTTTATGATACTCCCTTAATTTACAAATTCCCTAAATGTTCTTTAGTTTGCCTACCTGGATCTAAGCCTTTGTCATTCCAATTTTATAGCTTTGATTTTTCTAATTCTTGTTATGTGGGCTAGTGTGTTTTTTTTTTCTATTTATTGAACAGTTAAAATAGTGTTACTAAAAATCAATTACAAGTGTCCTACTGATAAATAACTTTTCATTACTTTTGTTGCCTTCTAATTTCTGCATACATTGTAGTTTTAACAGAATTTTACACTTATGTTTTACTTTTCTAACTTTAGCATTTTCCCATACTGTCTAACCTTTGTAATATATAATGGTTACCTGATAGTTTACCAAATGAGTATTAACATTTCCTCACTTTTATTTCTTTAATTTTTTTAAGTTGATTTATTTTGAGAGAGCGAGCTTGTGTATGCATGCACAAGCAGGAGGAGGGGAAAGAGAGAGGGAGAGAGAATCCTAAGGAGGCTCCATGCTGTCAGTGCAGAGCCGGTGGGTCACAGGGCTTGATCTCACTCACGAACCGTGAGATCATGACCTGAGCCAAAATCAAGAGTTGGACAGTTAACCAACTGAGCCACCCAGGCACCTCTACATTTACTCAATTTTAAATGCCCAACAGGAAAATAGTTGTTTTCAGTTTCTGTTTTAACACTGAATTGAGCATCTCTATGCATTTATCTTTTTTTCTTATTTTGAATTGTTTTCCATACGGTACTAATCTCAAATAAAATTACTAGGCCAGAGGATATAAATATTTCTATATTGCCAAATGTTTGCCTCCCCAAAGAGTTGAGCACATTTACACTGTCATGAGAATATGAGTTCACAGACTTTATCATGATTTTATCAACTTTGGAGTTATGCTTATTAATAAAGTAGGATTGCTTAATTAGGAATTATTACTAATTCTGGGAATAACTTGCATTATTTACTAGTTTTATTTAGGAGACCATTTCAGTCTGTAGTTATTTATCTGCCAGTGATCTGTGTGCTGGGACAGATACTGTATATTTCATTTTTTTCTGTCATTTCACTGACTTTCTCCTAAAAATTAACTGAAACATTTAATGGTATAGTAACAATAATCCTTACATTTGATGTATTTTTAATGGTTTACATGTTGGGTGTTTTATGCTGGTTTTAATATAAGAGCTACTTTCTGACCTATACATTTATGAGTTATTAAAATTCATAATAACATTTATTTCCATATAGGTAACCCTTGAAATAAAGAATATGTATGTTATAGCCAAATTGACTGAGTTTTTGTTTCCTCAATATCATCTTCTGGTATATAGTAAGTATATAATCAACATTTTAGCATGATTATTAGGAGCCAGAGACTGTCATGAGTCTTCCAACTTACCGTCTGTATCACCTTCAGCAAATAATATAAACTCTCTGTGCTTCCTTGTCCTTATTTTTAAAGATAATAATTTATAGCCTTGTTCAAATAATGTATATGTGATGCTTAAACCAGTGTCAGGAACTAATGAAACTTAGTAAATGGTGTGGTAATTATTACTGTTAAAGTACATTCAGAAATAATAATAATCTACCATACCCCCTCCAGGAATGTGTGATGTAACTTGAAAGCAGGATTTCAACCATCTGTTTGATAGCTTTGGCAATAAAGTTGAGTTTTCCGTAGGAACTTATAATTTGTGGTGCAGCTTATTACATTAGAATTTTCAAAAATCCATGTGAGAGAGTATTTCATATACTTTTTGTTTCATATACATCTCTTCTCCCCAAGTCGATAGCATCCTCATATTTTGAGATGATAAAACAGTGGTAGTATCATTTCCATAAAATCTAATTACCGTTTTCTATTCTACTAATTCCACTAAAAACATTTTGGTGAGACCTTTTATTCTTTTCTCTTCATAGTGGAAGAGCTAATGATTAAATAAAATACCACATTTATAATGTTCTCTTTTTAATTTGAAAGTTATTTTAATTCTGGTTAACATATAGTGTTAGTTTCAGGCATACAATATAGTGATTCGGCATTTCCATAACCCTGTGCTCATGACAAGCACTCCTTGATCCACATCACCCATTTAATCCATCCACCTACCCTCTCCCTTCTGGTAATCAGTTTTTTCTCTATAATTAAGAGTCTGTTTCTTGATTTGTCAATTTTTTCCCCTTGTTTTGTTTCTTCAATTCCACATACAAGTGAAATCATGTGGTATTTATCCTTCTCTGTTTCACTTAGCATAATATTCCCTAGTTCCATCAATGTCATTGCAAATGGCAAGATTTCATTCTTTTTATGGTCGAGTAATATTCCATCACACACACACACACGCACACACACAACACTGCACATCTTCGTATCCATTCTTTTATCAAGGGACACTTGGCTGCTTCCATTATAAATAATGCTGCTGTAAACATAGGGGTGCATGTATCCCTTTGAATTAGTGTTGTTGTATTTGGGTAAATAACCAATAGTGCAGTTGCTGGATCATAAGGTAGTTCTGTTTTTAGATTTTTGAGGAACTTCCACACTTTTTCACAGTGGCTGCACCAGTTTGCATTCACCAACAGTGCACGAGTGTTCCTTTTTCTCCACATCCTCACCGTGGTGTTGAGTTTATCCATTCTGACAGGTGTGAGGTGATAATCTCATTGCAGTTTTGATTTGCATTTTTCTGATGATAAATGGTGAGCATCTTTTCATGTGTCTGTTGGCCATCTGTATGTCTTCGGGTTTTTTGAATTCTTTAACGATTACTCAGTGTAATTGTACTATCACTTCTCAGCCACACTGTTAAGAGTCACTATGTTTTTATCATTTGTAAGGAAGGTTTTAATGATTATTGACATATGTCGGATTGAGGGTTATTCCTGTGGTAGTATCTCTTTCACTTAACTTGAAATTTGACATACTTTGAGAGAAGTGAGAGGTGAGCTTACTAGTATTGTATTGGGAATTGTACAGAATCTATACCCTATCAGGGTGCCTGGGTGTCTAGTCAATTAAACATCTGACTCCTGGTTTTGGCTCAGGTCACGATCTCATATTTCGTGAGTTCCAGCCCCATGTCAGGCTCTGTGCTGACGGTACTGAGCCTGCTTGGGATTCTCTCTCTCCCTCCGTCTCTTCCTCTCCCCCTGTCTCTTCCTCTCCCCCTGTCTCTTCCTCTCCCCCCCCGTCTCTTCCTCTCCCCCCGTCTCTCCCTCCCCCCTGCTTCCTTGTGTGTGTGCTCTCTCTCTCTCTCTCTCAAAATATATAAACTTTAAAAAAAGTTAAAAAAACTATACCATATCTTATTTGTGCCCTCTTCATAATGGGAAATTAATATCGATATACTCTTTTTTTTTTTTTTTTTTTTAATTTTTTTTCAACGTTTATTTTATTTTTGGGACAGAGAGAGACAGAGCATGAACGGGGGAGGGGCAGAGAGAGAGGGACACACAGAATCGGAAACAGGCTCCAGGCTCTGAGCCATCAGCCCAGAGCCTGACGCGGGGCTCGAACTCCCAGACCGCGAGATCGTGACCTGGCTGAAGTCGGACGCTTAACCGACTGCGCCACCCAGGCGCCCCTCGATATACTCTTAATAGCAGTGATGACTAGGAATTATTGTAATTCTTGGTGAGCTGTGAATTTCTATTTTTTTTTAACTTTTATAAAAGATAAGTTTTTAAGAAATAAAACAATAATAGATAAGGACGTTCTATACGTTTACCTTGAGAAAAATAATGCTATGGACATTATAATAGATTACCAAACCTAAAATTATGTTATTAATAAAATCTTGCATTAGCACCATTCACATTCGTAACCATTACTATGTAAGTTCTTACATGTATTTCTAATGTACTGTTGTAGTTTTAAGCTATAAGACAAGAACTTGCTTACCTTAAATCACCTAGAGATTACAGGTCTGGGAATAATCAATACTCCCTTAAAAAATGAAGTTTAACTTAAAAACTGCTATTTTTATTACAGAAGATTCTGATATATTGGGCTGATCTCAATATTCACATACTCAGTACTTTCGTGAATACAATACTGGGAAAAGTCTGAGGCGCTCATTATGTGTACCATCAACTTTGAGGAATTTCATCAAAACATTAGTATACTCTTGGGAATTGGTGATATGTGTGAAGATTATCTATTGTGTCGCTGTGAGTGGGGCAAAATTAAAAACTGCTTTCCTCAAAAAGCTGCTTTCCCTCATTAATTTCTATTTTTATCACTTCTGAGGCATTTGATTTCCTTACATAGATGAACTAAACATTATGTACCAGATAACCTTATGGGATAACATCAAATTCATGGGTTAAAGATTAAAAACCTTTGTTTAAGTATTAAACATGTAATTCTCAGTTTCGGACTTTAAAGATGGTAGTAAGAACAGGATTGATTAAAGCATTAGGAAAATGTACGTATAAATTTTTTTTAAGTAAGCTCTAGGCCCAGTGTGGGGCCTGAACTCATGATCCTGAGGTCCAGAGTCACATGCTCTACTGACTGAGCCAGCCAAGTGCCTCAGGAAAATGTACACTTAAAGTCAAATACTATAAAGCTTCTAATAAACTTAATAGATACCATGGAAGTGCCATGCACTATACTATATATTTTACATATGTTATTATCCTTTATGCTTTTTGACCACCCTAAAACTGGTGTATTATTTCCTATTGAAGAGGATCATAGTAAAATCATGCCATTAAAATTTTTCCTAATATAAAACTCAAAGATACTTTAATCTTGAAAGGAATAAAGTCCTACTAGCTCATAGTTACAGATTTTTAAACTCATAGGTTTTTTTGTTATGACCATAGTGCTGTTCCGAGGACCCAGGATTGCTCTAAGATCACTTTTTTGCCTTTTGTGGCTCTTGACCAAGATTTAAGAAGGAAATTACAGCACAGAGAAAACTGTGTAAGGTGTTGCTGCTCTTGAAGACTTGTGACACAAGCCTGTCTTCCTGGGTACGTTAACATTTTTGCTCTGTTAATTTTCTATTCCTGCATTACAAATTACCACATACTTTGCATCTTAAAACAACACAGATTATCTCACAGGTTTTGTAGGTCAGAAGTCCAGGTGGGCTCCCCTAGGTCCTCAGTTTAGGATCTTATAAAGCCAAAATATGTTGACTGAGCTGCATTCCATTTTAGTGTCTAGGGAAAATCCGCTCCTGGGTTGGCCGAACACAGTTGTAGGACTGGGGAGGTCTCTCTTTCCTTGCGGACTGACAACCAGGGCTGGTATTTGCTCTCAGAAGCTGGAAGGCTTTCATTTCGGCTCCCTCCAGTAAAGGCAGGTCAGGTCTCTCTCATGCTTCTAATTTCTGTGATTTATGCTGCTGCTGAATCTCTCAGACTCCAGAGAGAAAAGTTTTCTGTTGTTAAGGGCTCCTGTGATTAGATTGGGACATCTGGATAACTCAGGATAATCTTCCTGTTATAGGATCTGTAACCTTTTTATATCTTCAGAGTCCATTTTGCTATGTAATATAACCTATTCATAGTTTCTAGGGATTTGGGTGTGTACATCTTTGGGGGACCATTCTACCTACTACACTCCTATGCTTCTGAAAAGAAATTTGGTAAATTTTGAACCCTTGCACCTTTTTTTCTTGTTTCTAAGCTGAATCCTATCATTTTTCATTGTAAGTTTAAATAGTTGGGGGGAAAAATTTCTGGCTCTTATAAGTAATTTCAGTAGTCATTTGAGGTTATCATTCGTTTTTAAAAAACTATAATTCACTTTTAATAGAAGTTTTCATTATTCCTCTTTCTTATGGAACTTTTATTTAACTTCCACTTCTCCAACGTGATTTTATTTGAATCCAGTGAATTTTAATGTTTTAAAGTATTGATCACCGTATCCTACTTCTCTGCAATAAATATAAATTGAACTTTTCTAAGTTTCTTATTGATTTCCTCTTTTCACGGAGCTCTCTCAGGACAGTTCATTTTTTAACAATATTTTGTGAATGGAAGAATCAGTCTAAATACAAAGTTTTCATTGTTCCTGTCGTCACACTAAACAATATATATGAATTCAGAACATGTCCTAAACACAGGGCAGAACACCATTCTTAAAAGCAATGCTTTGCTTTAACAGAAGTACTTAGACGAAGATGCAAGCCTGAGGTTTAATGGTGCCTGGATTAAGGGAGGCTTTAAACCACTCTTATTTTAAATAATCCCCTTGTTTTATTCCTTGGAGGTTTTTACAGCCTGGGGCAACGCGTGGTAATAAGATTTGGTATGGGTTTCTTTGGAACTGTGGAAGAATAAGGACTTAGGGAAACTAGGCAGATCATTCTGGTAAAGCAAATGTAGAGAAGTAAAAGATATGGAAATTTTCTTAAAACTTATCCTGTTCAGATGTCACTTGGAAAGCATTAGTGTACCTTCAGTAATACATACGCCTGTATGAACACTGGCTAGCTCCTATTCTGCCACCAGGCCAGAAGCCTACTACTCAGGATTCTCTCTGCTATCCAGTTGCCCTTAAATATGTTAGACTCTTCTGAGTCCATGTCAAGAGAGAATTACTCCTTTCTCACACGAATATCTACTTTTTGAGCCCTGTTGTTTGACAATATCTGCCTTCCAGAATACTTAACCACTAGCAGTATTTGCCTCCTTCAGCAGAGACCATACCCCCTACCCACAGGTTAATTATAGCCAAATGCAGGCATCCCTTAGAGATAATGGCAGGTTTGGTTCCAGACTACCACAATAAAGCAGGTCAAGTGAAATTTCTTGGTTTCCTGGTGCATATAAAATTTATGTTTCTTCACTGTGCTGTGTAGTCTGTTAAGCGTGTGCTAGCATTACGTCTAAAAAAAATAAACTGTATATGCCTTGGGACTCCTGGGTGGCTCAGTTAAGTGTCTGACACTTGATTTCAGCTCAGGTCATAATCTCATGGTCATGAAATAGAGCCTCGCATTGGGCTCTGAGCTAGGTGCGGAGCCCGCTTAAATTTCTCCCTCAGGCCACCTGGGAGGCTCAGTCGGTTAACCAACTTTGGCTCAGGTCATGATTTCACCGTTCCTGAGTTCAAGCCCCACGTTGTGCTCTGTGCTGACAGCTCGGAGCCTGGAACTAGCTTAGGATTCTGTGTCTGTCTGTCTGTCTCTCTCAATAAATAAAACATTAAAAAATTCTCACTTTCTCTCTGCCGCTTCCCTGCTCGTTTGCGTGTGCACGTTATTTTTCTCAAAAAATGAAAAGACTATCGCTAAAAAAATAATGCTAACCATCATCTGAGCTTTCAGCAAGTTGTAATCTTTTTGCTGATAAAGGATTTTGTCCATGATGGCTGTTCACTGGCCAGAGTGGTGGTTGCTGAAGGTGGGGTGGCTCTGACAATTTCTTTAAATAAGACAATGAAATGTACCCACAGTAGAACTTTTAAAATTGGAGTCAGTCCTCTCAAGCCATACCACTGCTTCATCAATTAAGGAATTCAATATTCTGAATTCCTTGCTGCCATTTCAAAATCTTCATAGCAGCCTTACCAGGAGTAGATTCCATCACAAGAAACCATTTTCTTTGTTCATGCATAAGAAACACCTCATTTGTTCATGTTTTATCATGAGATTGCAGCAATTCAGTCCCATCTTCCGGCCCCACTTCTAGTTCCCTTGCTCTTTCTACCACATCTGTAGTTACTTTCTCCACTGAAGTCTTGAACCCCTCAAACTCATCCATGAATATTTGAATAAACTTCTTCCAAACTCCTGTTAATATTGGAATTTTGACCTCTTCCCATGAATCTCAAATTCTTTTAATGGCATCTAGAATGGTGAATCTCTACTAGAAGGTTTTCAGTTTACTGTGCCCAGATCCATCAGAGGAATCACTATTTATAGCAGCTGCAGTTTTACAAAAGGTATTTCTTAAATAATGAGATTTGAAAGTCAGAATTACTCCTTGGGCCATGGGCTGCAGAATACATGTGTTTATTAGCAGGCTTGAAAACATTAATCACGTCTCCATGAGAGCTTTTGGGTGTCAGGTGCATTTCAGTGAGCACTAAGATTTTGAAAGGAATCTTTATTTCTGAGTAGCAGGTCTCAACTGTGGGCTTAAAATATTCAGTTAAAGCATGTTGTAAACAGATTTGCTGTCATCCAGACTTAGTTGTTCCATTTGTAGAGCAAAGGCAGAGTAGATTTAGCATAATTCTTAAGGGCCCTAAGATCTTTTTGAATGATCAATGAGCATTGGGTTCAACTTGAAGTCACCAGCTGTGTTAGCCCCTAACAAGAGAGTCATCTTGTTCTTTGAAGCTTGAAATCAGGTATGAATGCCACTCTAGCTGTAAAAGTCCAAGATGGCTTCTTCTTCCAATCTAAGGCTATTTAATCTACATTGAAAATCTGTTATTTAGTGTAGCCACCTTCATTAATGATCTTAGCTGGGTCTTCTGGATAACTTGCTGCAGTTCCTATATTAATTTAATTTTTTTTTAATGTTTTATTTTATATTTGAGAGACAGAGAGAGAGAGAACACGAGCAGGGGAGGGGCATAGAGAGGGAGACACAGAATCTGAAGCAGGCTCCAGGCTCTGGGCTGTCAGCACAGAGCCCGATGCAGGGCTCGAACTCACGAGCAGTGAGATCATGACCTGAGCCAAAGTCGGAGGCTTAACCGACTGAACCACCCAGGTGCCCCTGCAGTTCCTATATTAGTGCTTGCTGCCTCACCTTGCACTTTAAATTTTTATTATTATTTTTAAGTAATCTCTGTGCCCAGTGTGGGGCTCAAACTCACAACCCCAAGATCAAGAGTTGTATGTTCTACCAACTGAGCTAGCTAGGCTCCCCTTCACCTTGTACTATTATGTTATAAAGGTAGCTTCTTCCCTTAAACTTCATGAACCAACTCTGCTAGCTTCCAGTTTTTCTTCTGCAGTTTTGGCACCTCTCTCTGGACTAAGTTTTAGTTTATGGGAGTGTTGTGGCTGGTTTGATCTTCTATTCAGACCACTAAAACTTTCTCCATATCAGTTGTAAAGCTGTTTTACTTACCATTTGTATGTTCACTAGAATAGCACTTTTGATTTCCGTCAAGTTTACCTTTGTATTCACAGCTTGGTTATCTGCCTGGTGCAAGAGGCCTTTGCTTTTGGCCTGTCTTGGCTTTCGACATGCCTTCGTCACCAAGCTTAATCGTGTCTAGCTTTTGGTTCAGTGTGAGAGATGTGCCCCTCGTCCTTTCCCTTGAATACTTAGAGGCCATTGTAGGGTTAGTAATTGGCCTGATTTCAATTTTGTGTTTCAGGGAACAGGGAGGCCTGAGGAGAGGGAGAGAGATGGGGGAGGGGCTGGTAGGTGGAACAATTAGAACACACACAACATTTATCAATGAAGTTTGCTGTCTTATATGGGTGCAGTCCATGGCTCCCTAAAACAATCGCAATAGTAACATCAAAGATCGCTGATCACAACTCCCCAAAACAGATATAATAAGAATGAAGAAGCTTGAAATACTGCAAGAATGATCAAAATGTGACACAGAAACATGAAGTGAGCAAATACTGTTGGAAAAATGGCACCAATAGAATTGTTCAATGTAGTGAAGGCTGCCACAGACTTTCAATTTGTAAAAAAACATCCGCAAAGCACAATAAAGTGAAACTCAATAAAACAAGGTATGCCTGTATAAGAAATATATATACAGTAGCTAGGATAGGGAGCAGTGGTAAAAGAGAGGTTCCTTACATCTATGTGTTTCAAGCTACCAAAAAAGCCCCCCAGACATTATGTTCAATGGCTTCTGAAGTCTGGATGGCATCTATGTGTTTCAGGCTACCAAAAAAGCCCCCCCCAAACATTATGTTTAATGTCTTCCAAAGTCTGGATGGTAATCTTAACATTGCTTGCATAAATCATAAGCTGTATAAGCCAGGTACAGCTTGTTAGCTTAATCTTGTTGCCTTTTACTTGAAGACCAGAAGTCCATCTTGCTGTTTTCTAGGGTGTTAGTTTCTGGTCTTTTGTGAGCAACTGCTAAAATAAGAATACAAACACTCCATAGGAAAATCTGAGGCCCTGCTTTTAAAAATAAACATTTCCCTGAAAGAAACAATTTGCAGAAATTTCTCTCTACCTAGAAAATGTGAACCTTTACACAAAGCCATTTGTCCTTTGAATTGCTGCTCCATTTATGGTCCCTATTTTACATTTGTATAGCTAAATAGCCTGTTCAGGTCCCTTTACCTTTAAGGGACATTCTGTCTAAAACAGAATTTTGTTGCCAGCTTTGAAATGAGAGTCTTTCTGGTTTCTGATACTCTCATTTCAAAGTTTTGAACATGAAGACTGTTTCAGCCAACCTTACTCGTGGTAAAGTGCAACCCTTCTTATCATCACTCTGTGCAATAGGGACATCTCCCAAGTTCATACACAGCCTAATAATGAGAGCTTGGTTCTCAAATAATGGTAGAGGGAAGTCTACTTTCCCTTTTAACATTTTGTTTCAAGGATATACTGCCTTTTCCTAATGCCAGGATCTTACGCGGCCGGACTCAGCTTGAGCACTCCATTACTTACATAATGGCCCTGTGTTACCATTTCTGAGTTTTGTGGACTGCTTATGTGAGTTTATCCTCCCAACCCACAACTGTTTAGGTTGTTTCTTTGCTCTTACATTGTTTTTCTGTTATTCAGATTTTTCTCTTGTTTGTCACCTGCAGATTGGCCTTGCATATTTAGAGACGTTCTCACGAACACTGGTCTTGCTCCTTGTCCACTGGCAGGACTTTCTGCTTTCGAAAGCTCCCTTCAGTGGACTACTAAGGCATCTCTACAAGGTATTCAACCATCTTATGTTTTAGAATGAGAGAGTGACGCCTAAATGTTGACCAATATTCATTTCCTTCTTTTTCTTTATTATAGATGCTCCAGTTTTTAACTGAGCATATGGCAAAATAAAGAATGTATTTC
This sequence comes from Prionailurus bengalensis, assembly GCF_016509475.1. Lineage (NCBI taxonomy): Eukaryota > Metazoa > Chordata > Mammalia > Carnivora > Felidae > Prionailurus > Prionailurus bengalensis. The sequence continues at coordinate 164,233,353 of NC_057345.1, read as the reverse complement.
TCAGGTATAACCGTGTGACTTAAGTTCTGGCATATGGAATGTAAATAGAAGTTTCCTGTGAGTTGTTGGAAAGTTTCCTTAAGGGAGGCTGTTGCTCATCTCATTCTCCTTCCTGCTATCTGATCAGCAGATGTTACGGTTAGACCTTAAGCAGTTATTTTAAACCATGAAGTGGACACCACATGTTGAGGATGGCAAAACAACAAAATAGAAGGAGCCTGGGTTCCTAATGATCATGGTTCCAGACTGCTTGTGCTTTTGTGTGAGAGAAAAAAACTTCTGAATCATTTAAGCCATTGCTAATTTTGAGTTTTCTGTCACTCATAGCTGAACCTAATCCAACTGACACAGGTATAAAAAAAATCAAGCTGTTATCAAATGAAAAGCATATGAACTGGGTCCCATTGATGTTATGTTGCAGCACTGACACAGGAGAAACTTTTCGTCTCCACTCTAAGATTCAGCAGATTCAGCACTGCCATTTCACCTATCATCTATAACTACCTCTCCCTTCTGTTGTGGTAAAAAGCTTCATTGTTCCCCTTTCACCAAGACTCCGTTGCTGTACTTGCATCCTTGAAACTGTTATGCCTCTGGATAGGTGGCATTTTGCTGGGAGTTACAGGAGACCATAGGATAAACACCTTCCTGGAGCACTGAAACTTTTGAAGGGAACCTTAATTTTTATATCAGAAAAAAATGGAACAGAAGGCCAACTTTACATACATTTTAAAATATAAAGTAAATACTTAACATTTTTTGTATCGGAGTTTAACTGCATGCGTCTGTTTCCTTAGGTATCACAGAGTAAGGGGTTCACTCTTTTCTGCCTCTCCTTTGCCCTAGGGATACATAGATGGAAACTTGAGAAGTACTGCTTACTTAATTAGAGCTGAAGGATTCCTGGCAGCAGAGCAAATAAAGCTCATGGCCCACCAGCTAGAAAGGTAAGAGACTTTAAGCTTTTATGCAAAAGTGGTTCTTTATTTTGCGATTATCTCTCAAGTATTACTGACTTCAACAGATGCTTCTAGATAGTATCCTCAGGATGCTAGTGTCCTATCATATTATTGATAGTGTTTAGTAAATAAATACATACATACACAAATTGGAGGTTCAGCAAAGTTGGAAATGTCCTTTTGGAGCTACAGTGCATTACTGCATATAAAGCACACTGAAGACTTACATTAAATTTTTAAATTTTAACTCAGAGCCTCCTAAACTTATCTGACTAGGGAATCCTCTATAGTAAAGGGCCCCCATATGAAAGTCCTAATTCTCTGAAGATTTTATAAATGATAGTAACAATAGTTAATCCTTGAAGTATTTTCTTTTCTTTTTTTTAAGTAAACTCTAAGCCCATCATGGGACTTGGGAATTCATGGTCCCAAGATCAGGAGTCACCTGCTCTACCAAATGAGCCAGCCAGGCTCCCCGAAGTATTTTCTATACTGCAAAAATTTTTTGGACAAAAAGTATTACCCATTTTAAGGCTAACTAAATACAAGCTAACTAAAATGTCAAAACTTATTTGCTTTTGGATTGAATTAAATCAACTAAGTTTAGTTCAGTGATTATTCGTACTGAACAGAAACATTAATAGGAAATTGTATAGTTCTTCAAATACATCTTTTTTGAACATCTTCTATGTATCAGCCCCAGTGTGGTGATGTTAAAGATACAAAGTACAGTGGTTTCTGGCTGTAAGACATTTATAGTTTGGGAATATAGCTTTTAAAAATGGAAGGGAAATATTGATGTAATAAATGTGATCTTTTAAAACATAATGGTCTAGTGGTAGACTTTGTCAGATACATCAAGATATACAAGCAGATTGGCCTATGCTGTTGTACCTTAATCTGAAGGTTCAGACTGAAAGTGAAACCATGTGTAAAATACAGTTACTCTAATTTTGATGAAATTTGGAAAATATTTATATATATGTGTGTGTGTATGTACCTGCATATATATACATACACACATATATATAAATATTATGTTTGAAAAAGTAAAACTTTTTTTTAATATATTTACTTACTTTGAGAGAGAAGGCATGTGGGAAGGGCGGGGGGGGGGGGGGAGAGGGGGAGGGAGGGAGGGAGAGAGAGAGAGAGAGAGGGAGAGAGGGAGGGAGGGAGGAGAAAATGCCAAGCAGGCTCTGGACTGTCAGTGTGGACCCTGGTATGTCCACGGGCTCAAACCTGCAAGTTGTGAGATCATGACCTGAGCCAAAATGAAGAGTCAGACGCTTAACTGACTGAAACACCCAGGTGCCCCTGAAAAAGTAAAAAGTTTTAAGCAGGAATTTTTTTTTTTAATTTTTAATGTTTTTTTTTTTTTTAATTTTTTTTTTTAATGTTTATTTATTTTTGAGACAGAGAGAGACAGAGCATGAACGGGGGAGGGGCAGAGAGAGAGAGGGAGACACAGAAACGGAAACAGGCTCCAGGCTCTAGGCTCTGAGCTGCCAGCACAGAGCCCGATGTGGGGCTCAAACTCACAAACCATGAGATCATGACCTGAGCTGAAGTCGGACGCTTAACCGACTGAGCCACCCAGGTTCCCCTAAATAGGAAATTTTTTAAGGAGAAAAAGATGGCAAACTTTTTCTTGCACACTGAAATATATGTTAAATAAATTCTGAGCTACTTGATGAACTTAAATGTTCAAACCCTGATTTGGTTAGAAGTATTTTACATAAAGCATAAATTCCACGAGGGCAGGGACTGTGTATCATTGTATCCTGGAGTCTAACATAATTCCTCCCCTCTTACATGTACTGAATAAATATTTATTAACTAAAGGATGAAGTAAATGAGTGATCTGAATTTCAGAGTATAAGGGGTTAGTGGTTGGAGGTGAGCAGTGTTTACTAAGAAAGAGATGGGTGAGTAGGAAATGAGAGCATTCTAGGCTCCACATGGAGCTGATTAAAAGCCGACCTAAAACTGGAGCCAAGGAGATGAAGGGGTAGCATAGACTGGGGTAGGAGGAGGCAGGGGTCAGTCCATGCAAAGGTCTGGAGACAATGTTATGGATTTGAAGCCTTACCCTAAACATTTTTTTCATAACTGGTCCTTTGCTCTCATTTTGACTGGTACTGCTGATGTGCAAATCGTCGTTCTCTTTCTGAATTTAGCAGTAGTTTGTACTGGCTTTCTTATGCATAGTTTTGCCCTCTCTAATCCATCCTTCACATTTCTATTAGTGATCTTGCAAGAATTCCCCTTTGATTATCTAGTTCATCATCTTAAAATCTTCCCATTTTTTACAGTGGGATTAAGCAGACTTATTCTTTAAAGAGCTAGATAGTAAATATTTTAGACTTTCTAGGGGCCACATGTGGTCTCTGTTGCTTATTCTCCTCCCACCCCTACCCCCAGCCATTTGAAAATAGGAAAAACTTGCTTGGTTCAACATTTCAGCACAGGCCTATATTTATAACCTCAGAGTGGCAGTGGGATGGGGGTGGTGAGGGTGGAATCCAAACTCCTAACCAGGAAAATAAAGTCCCTTCAAGATTTGCTTCACTTTCTGGCCTTCTCTCTCTTCCCTTCAACCTTATATCCCACATTTCAGGGGTCCAGCGTTCCCTCAGTGTACTCTGCTTTATTGTGATTCTACATGCTGTCTTCTCTGCTGAAAACATCATCCCTGACTAGCTGATGCCTCTTCCTTTGAGACTACACACAGTCATTTCTTCCTTCAGTAGTAGTCTTCTCAGCCCCTCTCTCCACATTTGGCTAGGTACTTGTCTTGGTTAGGGGATAGAAACTTAATCAGATAAATTCAGGGTTCAAAAAGAAAAAAGAGCTCACGCTCAGAATACAGAAGACCTGCATAATTCAGCCACAGAAAACATAGTCAGGCATCACAGAAACTGCTTTCCTTCTTCTTGGCTGCATGCTTTCTCATCTCTATTTTTCTGTGCCTACTCTTGGTTCTGGCTTTCATTAATTTTTTTTTTAATGTTTATTTTAGAGAGAGGATGCACATGTGTGCTCAAGCAGGGGAGGGGCAGAGAGGAGGGATAGAGGATCTGAAGTGGGCTCTGTGCTGACAGCAGAGGGTTGGATGCGTGCCTCGAACTCCCGAACCATGAGATCATGACCTTAGCCAAAGTCGATGCTTAACCAACTGAGCCACCCGGGCACCCCCATTAATTTCTTATCAGTAGGAACATGACTATAAATGTCCATCAGTCCTGAGTATGATTTAGAATCTCTGGTGCCCACTTCTGTTCGCCTGATTTTTTTCTTTTTACAAATTTCCTGAAGAGATAATCTGATTGGCTTAACTTGGTTAGGTGTCCCCTGATTCACCTGAGGCAAGTATGTCAAGGTCATGGATATTATAGGATTGCCCTTTACTGGTAATCAGACTCTCTAAGAGGGCAGTATGGGTGCTGAGGAGAGGTGGCCAGCTCCAGTATACTCCTTAAGCCCCTATGTTCCCATAGTGCCTGTGTATGTTTTTATTATTATGTTGCTGAATTGTATAATATAAATATTATATATTATACTTATTATATCACTGAATTATACTTGTTTACCCTTACTAATCTGATTTTGAGGGCAAAGACCATATCTCTTATTCTCAATATGGTGTAAGATACAAAATAGGCAGTCAAATGTTTTCCAAATACATTTTACAAAATAAATTTGTTGTATTAGAAATGCTTGGGAATGCCATACGTTGTATGTAACATTTAGTATTATCCGTATTTTAGAAATCTGCTTTGAAACTTGAGTGCATGCTTTGAAGGTAAGGAATTACAACATTTACAGTTCTGCAGCTAAGAGAGGGTCAGTAAAATTAACATTTTATTTTGTTTTAACTATTTTTTTTAATGTTCATTTATTTTTGAGAGAGAGTTACAAGCAGGGGAGGGGCAGAGGGAGAGGGAGACACAGAATCGGAAGCAGGCTCCAGGCTCGGAATTGTCAGCACAGAGCCTGCCGCAGGGTTCGAACCCATAAACCACGAGATCATGACTTGAGTCGAAGTCGAACACCCAACCGACTGAGCCACCCAGGAGCCCCTAAAATTCACATTTTAGAACATAGAGATTTTGGGGGTGCCTGGCCAGCTCATTCGGGAGAGTATGGACACTTGATCTTAGGGTTGTGAGTTTGAGCCCTGCATCAGGCTCTGTGCTGACAGTTCTGAGCCTGGAGCCTGCTTCCGATTCTGTGTCTCCCTCTCTTCTGCCCCTCCCCCACTCATGCTCTGTCTCTCTCTGTCTCAGAAATAAATAAACATTTAAAAAAAAAAAAAGGAATCTAGAGATTTTTTTTTTTTTTTCAACGTTTTTTAATTTATTTTTGGGACAGAGAGAGACAGAGCATGAACGGGGGAGGGGCAGAGAGAGAGGGAGACACAGAATCGGGAACAGGCTCCAGGCTCTGAGCCATCAGCCCAGAGCCTGACGCGGGGCTCGAACTCACGGACCGCGAGATCGTGACCCGGCTGAAGTCGGACGCTTAACCGACTGCGCCACCCAGGCGCCCCAGGAATCTAGAGATTTTTGAAGTTAGTCACCAGAAATTGACTTGCTCCCTCCCATTTTTTTTTTTTTTTAAGATTTTATTTTTAAGTAATCGCTACCCCAACATGGGGCTCAAACTCAAGAGTCGCATGCTCTATCCATCGAGCTAACCAGGCACCCCCGTCCCATTTTTAAAGCTTCATTTACCCACGCTATTTTCTGTGAAGTAAATTGGTTTCTTTCTTTTTTTTTTTTTTTTTTAATTTTTTTTTTAAGTTTATTTATTTTGGGGACAGAGAGAGAGCATGAATGGGGGAGGGTCAGAGAGAGGGAGACACAGAATCTGAAACAGGCTCCAGGCTCTGAGCTGTCAGTACAGAGCCTGACGCGGGGCTCGAACTCACGGACCGCGAGATCATGACCTGAGCCGAAGTCGGACGCTCAACCGACTGAGCCACCCAGGTGCCCCTGGTTTCTTTCTTAATTTGTTTTTGATAGAGATTTAAGAAAAGCATGTAGTTTTTATCAGCTGAATCATTTGAATGATAGAGTTCTATATAGCATGGGAGTAGTGGTATTATAGTCTATAGGATCATCTTATCTTGCTTAACTCATTTCATATTTAAAAAAAGGAACTAATAAGACAAATAATTGTCTAATATAATTCTTTGAATATTCAGGTACAGGGTAATATTTTTATCATAGTAGGATTCTCTTTGCTCTTAACCTTGCAATACAGATGTGATTTTTCTATTCTTTGATCTCTATAACATGAAAGTTATAAACCAGAAATGAGTAGAGAATTGTTAGAGAATCCATGTTTTGTAGTATTTTTCTCATAACTACTCCTAAACACCATATAATACTAATTATATAATGCATATATAGTGAATTATTATAGTGCATATCATTATAAATACCTTCTATAAGTTTTTCTTTTTTTAATTTTTTAGTATAGAACCATTTAAGAGTAAGTTGCCAGCCTTATGTCCCATTACCCCAAATACTTTATTTTCTACAATAGTACATTCTTGTACAAAACCACAATACAGCCCTGAAAACCAAGAATTTAGCATTGAAATATTGCTACATCTAATCTGCATATCACATTTTAAGTTTTACCAGTTGTGGGGTGCCTGGGTGGCTCAATCGGCTTAGCATCCGACTCTTGATTTGGGCTCAGGTCATGATCAAGCCCCACGTCAGGCTCCATACTGAGCATGGAGCCTGCTTGGGTCTCTCTCTCTCTCTCTCTCTCTCTCTCTCTGTCTCTCTCTCTCTGTCTCTCTCTCTCTGTCTCTCTCTCTCTGTCTTTCTCTCTCTCTCTCTCTCTCCCTCCCCTCCCCAACCCCTGCCCCTCTACCCCATTTGTGCTTTCTCTCTCTCTTAAAAAAAAAAAAAAAAAAAAAAGTTCTGCCAGTTCTAATCCAAAAGATTTGTCTAGAATTCACATTGCAGTTGTTATGTCTCATTGGTCTTTTTTAATCTGAAATAGTTCCTAAGTCTTTCCTTGAGTTTGTGACTTGGGCACTAGTGACTAGATGATTAAAGTCCAGTTATTTTGAAGAGTTTACCTCAATTTGGGGTTGTGTAATATTAGAGACAGGTATCTGATATTGTGTAGATTAGATACAGGTGTGTGTATCTTTGTTTTACTGTCGTGGAAATGACGCTATGTCCTTATTGCATGTCGATTTTTCTTATTTCTAATTTTAACTTGGATCATTTGAGTAAGGTAATATTTGCCAGGTTTTTATAATTAAGATATATTTTATCAGGAAATACTTTGAGAGGATATAAATATCCTGTCTTATCAAATGCTGAGTTTATTCTTTTGTATATGGATTAATGGGATCCTGTTTTATTCACAGTATGATCCATTACTATCATCTTTGATTTTGATTCTCAAATTGTTTCAGATCTGGCCACTTTCTGGCCAAATTCATAAGTAAGTCCTTCTTAATTTTCTTGCACAAGATATTCAAGGGCCATCCTGTACTTGCCCTGCCCTAGCCCTGGAATCAGACAATTCTTGAAAGAGCTCAGGTTCCTTTTGGTAGAGAATGGTGTTTAGACATCAAGATCTGGGTGCCTAGTAGGTATATTGCTTTGGGGGTATCTTTGTTCTCAGGCCCCCCTCACTAGACACAGCTAGGAAAAAATACATGAACATGTATGCAGATATGTACACACACATATTTATCGTCTATATTTCTGTACCTTTATATCTCTTTTGAAAGTCAAGAGTTCACACCAATATCTCTAAATTTCATCTAATTGCCAGGATTCATTCTGTATTATAATTACCTTCACCTATAGTGTAAATTTCCCTTCACCCACATCCTTGATATATCTTATTCTGTCATTCCTTGTATTTGTACATAATGAATCACCTGTTGCCACCACACCCACTTCTCATCATCATCTAGATGTTCTCCAGCTTGGGCCCTGGTATCCTGTGCTAGACTCATACCATCTCTGTTCCTTACCTCATGTGGTTGCCTCCTCAGACTTCCCTCCAGCCACCTTCCATTGCCATGGACAACTTTCTCACTCTGCCCACGCTGTGACACTCTGCGCTGGTCTGTTCCCCAATAGCCTATCTAAGATACCTCTCATGAAGACACCAAAATATATGGTTTTCTGGAGGCTTGGCTTTTATATTAACTTTAATGTTTTATTTATTTTTGAGAGAAAGACGGAGTGTGGGGGCGGGGGGCAGAGAGAGAGAGACAGAAACAGAATCTGAAGCAGGCTCCAGGCTCTGAGCTGTCAGCACAGAGCCCAATGTGGGGCTTGAACCCACAAACTGAGATCATGACCTGAGCCGAAGTTGGACGCTTAACCGACTGAGCCACCCAGGCACCCCATATTAATTTTAAGTTATAAGAAATGTTTGGTAGTTAATTTCTCCCATTTTCTTCTATTCATTGTTCCTGGAAGTGTTCTTTACTATTTTCTTATTGGCATCTCATATTATGTGTGATTTTATTTGATAATAGGTCTGTTGAATAATTCTGGAAGTCCTAGAAGAGTCTTTCTATACTATGTTTAAAAGATGGTTTACATAAAATTTCTAGATTGTTGGTAGGCATAGGATAGCAAGGCGTAACAGTTGATAAACATAGTATAGCAAGGCATACCAGCTGGCAGGTACAGTCTAGCATTAAAAATGTTTTTGTCCCATTTTTTACCTACCAGTAAGTCATTTCACCCTTTGGGACCTCATTTGTAGGTTAGGTAGTCAGGACTAGATCAGGAATACAATAAGGTACATGATCAGAAATCTGTGTGATAAGAAAGCCTATGATCTATAGTCGAGAGAATTTTGGACTAAGATTTTATTTTTTTAAGAATGGGCAATGTAAACATTTCACAGAACTACAAATAATAATTATATATATGAAAAATTATAACCTAAGTGTGTCAAAATATGCAACTTTAAAATTAGGGTTTTGTTCCAGTAATCTGACAAAAATGTTAAAAAGTAATATTCACTATTGGTATGGGTGTGAAGAAATGAGGTCTTTCTGTACACTACTGGTAAAGGAGAAATCAGTACTCTATATTGGAGGGCAGTTAACAGTGTAAATCAAGTCTTAAAAATATGCTTTCACTTTGATACAGTAATTTTTAATTGTTTCTTTGTTTTTATTGTTTTTTAATTAAGCAGAAAGTTTATTTCCAAACTCATCAAAGATGATTACAAACACAAAGTATCCTTTTAAAAGTGTCCCAAATTAAATCAAAAGCACATCATTAAACACTTGTGACATTAAGAATTCATTTAGGTTGTAGTATTTTCACATTATTTTTTTAAATCATTTGCAGTATTCTAAGATCACATTTAAACATTTAAAAAAAATTTTTTTAATGTTTATTTATTTTTGAGAGAGACAGAGAGAGAGGGAGACAACAGAATCCGAAGCAGGGTCCAGGCTCTGAGCTGTCAGCACGGAGCCCGATGTGGGGCTCGAACCCATGGACGGTGAGATCGTGACCTGAGCCAAAGCTGGACGCCCAACCGACTGAGCCACCCAGGCACCCCTCACATTTAAACATTTTTTAAAGACATGAAATAATGTAGTATATTAATTTTTTTAAGTATAACTATAAAGTAGAGGAACTTAAGACAAAGATCAAATCTTCATACATGGGATAGGGTAATCTGATACATAATACACTATGAATCTTTCCAAACAAGTTTTCTAAGAAACTGCTCCCATGTTTAGTGTTACAAATAAAACAATCTTCTCATTTAGAAAAATCAAGACATCATTTGATTAATAAAGTCTATTCTTCCCCAGTTTTATACTTGCTTGTCTTCATTTAGAAACTGTAAATTCATGAGAAAAGAACAAGTTTTGTTATGGTATAAAAAATCTCAGGAACAACAAATTACAAATATTCAGTTTTTTAAAAGTGCATTTATTTTGAGAGAGAGAGAGAATAGAGGAAGAGCAGAGAGAGAGGGAGAGACAATCCCAAGCAGGTTCCATACTGTCAGCACAGAGCCTGACGCTGGGCTTGATCCCATGAACTGTGAGATAAAGACTTGCACCGATAACCCAGAGTTGGACGCTTAACCGACTAAGCCACCCACGTGCCCCCAGTTTTTTAACAAACAAAAATGTTTTCCTTCCCAAAACGTAAAGAAACATTCAGTAAATAAAACAAACATAATATTCCAGGTGTAGCAACACTAGTAATTCACTTAGGAAAGAGGTATATTTGGTGGTAACATTTTTTTTTTTTTGTCTTAAACATAAAAAACACTTTACCAAAAGAATCAGGCCATTATTGTTTAATAATGGCCTTCACCCAGTTTCCTTACCTGAGTAGAAACTCATCAATTTCTGTAGAATATTGGTTATAGGACCAGACCACAGGAAAGGTCTGAAATATCTAAAAGCCATTTGGCTGGAGAAAAGTGTTTTCTTGAGACTTAGAAGCAGTCATTTCATCACTTTGTGCTTAAATGCATTCCTCAGCGAACTTTTTTCCCCACAGCTTTTAGAATAAAGCACAGGATCTGGGCTCCTGGAAGGGATTGCTTCCAGCTGGAACACTTACCTACCGGCAGGACATCCCTGCAGGTATTCTGCATGTGGTACTGCGGGAGTTCCAGCCTCCAGCCTGAGCTGTTCCAGTAGGCCGCTTCAGGGTATTCCCACTGGCCCAGGAAGACATGGTAGAAGAGGTGCTGGGCTCTTTGACATAGTAATTTAGTTTCATTTTTAGACATTGTTCCCGTGGAAATTATTACAGATACTCCACAAAGATTTGCTGCCAAAGATATTTGTTGATGATAAAAAAAATCCACTAATAGAAAATTAATTATGAATATATCCCAACCATATGATGGAATACTAGATAACAATTAAAAATTATATATAATACTTAATGATCTTACTATTTAATGATGTAGCAGAATTTAGATGATTGCAATTTAAAGAAAGTTATAACACTGTTTGTACAGTTTGTAAAGCTACATATCTCCATACATTGATAAGACTGTGGAATATGTACTCTGGAATGTTGAATAGTAGTTGTCCCTAAATACTATACTAATTTAGACAAAACTAAATCATGGTCTTTTGGGTGACTTTATTTTTTTCTTTTTGCGCTTCTGTATTTTTATGGGAGCAAATTTAAAGCTCCTTACTATATCTTAGTTTAGTAGGGGTAATTTAGTTCATATTATCAGAAAATAACAATGGCCTTCTTCTTTTGCTTTGCTTCTTTGCTTCTTTTGCTTCTTCAGACTTTTGCTTTAAAGGTTTTTCAGAATTTTGTAATACTGCTAATTTATGTAGGATATCTAATACTGGAAATTGCTCTGGCTCTGTTGTAACAAACACAATTCAAAGTATACCAACATTCAAAGTATAGGTTGAAGGTTGAGGTTCTATGAGCACCTGGGTGGCTCAGTTGGTATGCGTCTGACTCTTCATTTTGGCACAGGTCATGATCTCACCACTCATAAGATCAAGCCCTGTGTCAGTCTCTGTGCTGACAGCACCACTGTCTGCCCCTCCCCCACTCATGCGTGCGTGCATGTGTGCGTGTGTGTCTCTCTCTCTCTCTCTCTCTCTCTCTCTCTCAAATAAACATGAAAAAAAAGGTTGGGGGTTCTAAAATAAAATGCCTTATAGCAAAGAAATAGAGAAATATATTTTAGGGCACACATACATGTTTACATGTGGAATTGACTTAGAAACCTGGAAAGAAGTCTGAGTTGCATGCTAGATTAGCTGATGTAAACTTCCTCACTATCCTGGAAGCTTCTTGAGGGCAGGTACCTATCTTAGTTCCCCACTACATCCCTAGCATCTAGCAGAGTGCCAAGCCGGAAGTGGATGCTCAAGTATTTGTTGATTGAAAGAAGAAAAGAGGAAACTCCAATGGTATGGGATCTTGAGGGCAAGGAAGATAAAGGACTGTTAGAGTTAAGAGTGAAATTAGAGAAACCAAAGAACTTCTTTTAAATTTTGCTTACAATCCTCTTGTGTCTTCTTCGTGACAGTAATTCTCTTACCAGTGTAGTTTTGGATGTTTGCCAGAGAGCTGTGTGGTATATTAACAATTCTCTATCTGTAGTCATTGAAGTCCCCACAATTTATAGTGAACAAAGCCTCCTTTCCCTATGAACGTATTTCCAACCTTGCTGTAAAAGGGAGATAAGGCTAGATTTAGAGGCTTGAGATTCAGTTTAAGGCAGAGATAGTTTTTAAACCTCCCAGAGCAAATATCATCATTTATGTCTCAAGGTGCTTCATCTGTTGTATTTACAGCTACCTCAGCGAGGTTTTAGAAAATAGTAATAAGGAATGGGAATTTTTATTGTTTGGCTAGGAAGTAGGCTGATATGTAGGTAAGGAACTTCTTTTGTAGAGGAAGGGGGCAGTTGTAATGGTGCAGGAGTGGAAGAGATGAGAGAGAAGGGTAGCACAGGCTAATTCTCTCAGAAAGCCTTTCTAGAACTGTCAGGTTTGTCCCTGCACTCCCTGTATATTGTCATAGTATTTTAACTCTTGTTCTTATCAAAGGAATTGAGATTATATTTCTGTATTCCTTTCTTCTGCTAGACTGAAAGTTTCTCAAGCACAGAGACTTTTTTCAGCTTTGTGTCTTGGCATGTATTTGGTGTTTAAATGTTTCTTGAACTTAACTGAATTTAAATATTGCTTTGATTTTTCATGGCAATATAACTGCATTTTCTTACTAGTTTTAGAAGAGTTTGTTAAGGTAGACAAAACTTACTTGTTCACATCATATGACTATTCATTCCTTAATATTTAATGAGTAAATGCTATTGTGAGATAGGCACTGTTTTAGGTAGTTAAGCCAGATAAGTTCCTTGCCCTCATTAAGGTCACATTCTACTGGTAGTAAGAGAAGCAGAACTTTTACAGATTTCCTTTAGATTATTCTGGTGTTCTTTTCCCTCTTCTCACAGACAGCATGGTAGAGTTGGATGTGAATAGAGGAATAGAACCCTACCAGATACAAGTTTTGCCTGGAAACCAGGGAAAAAACTGTCTTCCTACCCTCCTATACCAGATCACCCTTGACCCCAAGACTCAGAACGGTGGCTATTTACACATTTCCCCACAGGAATTATCCAGTTTTTCTGAGCAAGACATTCTTGCTACCACATTTATAAGCAAAATTAGAAAAAAATTTTTTCTTTGTGCATCACTGGCTTATTTGGATAAGTATATAGTCACTTTGGGGGGTGCCTGGATGGCTCAGTCTGTTAAGCTTCCTACTCTTGATCTCAGGTCATGATCTTGTGGTTCGTTAGATCGAGCCCTGCATCAGGCTCTGTGCGGACAGTGCAGAGCCTGCTTGAGATTCCCTCCCTCCCTTCCTCCCTCTCTCTCTGTCTCTGTCTCTGTCTTTCTGCCCCTCTCCCACTCAAGCGTGCGCGCACACACATGCGCACTCTGTCTCAAAGTAAACTTGAAAAAAAGCATATACTTTGTTCACCACTGGATGGGGTTTTAGTAATTCTAAGATGAAGTATTATCAGAGTTTGGGTTTTTGTTTTAAGTTTTGTTTTGTTTTGTTTTTTATGTTTATTTATTTTTGAGATAGAGACAGAGAGTGAGCTGGGGAGGGCAGAGAGAGAGGGAGACACAAAATCCAAAGCAGGCTCCAGGCTCTGACCTGTCTGCATAGAGCCCAACTCGGGGTTCAGATTCATGAACCATGAGATAATGACCTGAGCTGAAGTCAGGTGCTTAACCAGCTGAGCCACCCAGGCGCCCCTCTTTATTTTTTTTTAAGTAATCTCCACACCGAACGTGGGACTCAAACTCACAACCCCAAACCAAAAGTCGCATGCTCTTCTGACTGAGCCAGCCAGGCTCCCCTAGCAGAGTTTTTAAAATGGGCCACTCAGGGCGCCTGCGTGGCTCCGTTGGTTGAGTATCCAACTTCGGCTCAGGTCATGATCTCACAGTTTGTGAGTTTGAGCCTCACATCGGGCTCTGTGCTGACAGCTCAGAGCCTGGAGCCTGCTTCGCATTCTGTGTCTCCCTCTCTCTCTGCCCCTCCCCCGCTCACACTCTGTTTCTGTTCTCTCAAAAATAAATAAATGTTAAAAAAAAATTTTTTTAATAAAAGAAAATGGGCCACTGACCTGGATAGTTCCAGCATGTTGTACTTGTTCTCAAACTAATATCAAATAAATAAGTTATAAAGTTGTGAAACAGAGAGATGCTTATATAGATCAACGATATTATGGGACAAAGAGATTTTGGTGAATTAGGCTGAGAACTTGATCACCTCTGACTATATTTTAAGAAGTTAAAAACTTTCCAAATAGATATTCTGAAATGCTAGATCTCCTCTTTCTCATCAGACTCCCAAAACCAGAATTTTTACTCTTTTAATAGCTTCCTTTCAACTATAGCCCTAAGAGCTGAATTAAATGTTTTTTCTCCTTTTATCCTCTGTGGTGGAGTTGGATATATAGATCCTATGTTTGAGGCATTTATATGGGTATTCATATTGTAGGAGCACTACTCTTACCTATTATAAAGATTCTTAATAGTGACAGACAGGCTTTGGGGTGACAGTATTACAAAGTAATAATTATTCAAATATTTCAATATTTCAATATTATTCAAATGTTTCAAAACTATTTTTAACAGTGTGAAAACTATTTTGTTTTTCAGTATCCTTGCCATGAAAAAGAGGACGTGATAAGTTGTTCAACTTATGAAATTCAAGTTACATGTGAATTCTGCCAGGTATGTATGCAGTATTTGGGGTTTTTAGCCATTTTCATATTTTAGGTTATAAAAATTTTCATAGTTATTTCTAGGTAAATATTTCAATATTTTTTTCTATTAAAAGAAAACACTTACCGGTATATCAGTTTAGCTGATACTCCTGTTGTGTTTTTAAAGTATCAAATGGAGCATTAAAATACATATAACTATGACAAACATAAACATATTTTAGGGTTTGATTTCTACAGTGTCAGATAATACTAGTCCCAGGAGATGTTACATAAAAAAGGATTTCAAATAGCAAATGAATGTGGCAAAAATGCCATATTCTAGGTGCTCCTTTAGTCATTTCACTTGAATATATTAAAGGCTTTAAAAGTCCTAAAGAAAAAAAGTCCTAAAAAAAAAAAAAAAAGTCCTCCAGCATTTCCCAAATTTGTTTGATTACATACCTTGTTTCTATAGTAGCTGCTGTCATCCCTGTTGAATATGCTTTGGGAAACATTACTCTGAAGGCTTAACAAGCTAATGTTGAAAAAAGAACAACGTTACTGAATTTTTAGCTGAGTCAAACACCGTTATATGTAATTTTTTAAAAAAATTTTTAATGTTTCTTTATTTTTGAGACAGAAGGAGACAGAGCATGAGTGGGGGAGGGGCAGAGAGAGAGGGAGACACAGAATGCGAAGCAGGCTCCAGACTCTGAGCTGTCAGTACAGAGCCCGATGCGGGGCTCAAACCCACGAACCATGAGTTCATGACCTGAGCTGAAGTCAGACGCTTAACCAACTGAGCCACGCAGGTGCCCCAGTTATATGTAATTTTTAGAAAGAAAGCCAAAACAATGAAAACCTACAAGTTGATAGGAGTGATTGGGAACTTTAAGTCTAAATCAAAAATAGGAAAATAATCTTGACTCAAAAAAATTTTTTAGTTATTTTGTTCAAATCAGTATCCAAAAGAGGATTTACATGTAGTTAGTATTTAGGGGATTTATTAAATCTCCTTTAATTTATAACAGTTCCTGTCTACCTCCTCTCTTCTTGTGTACTCCATGATATTTATTTGTTGAAGTGACTAGGGCTTTGTCCTATAGAATTTGGCTGACTGCTTCCAGATTGTTTTCACAGGTTTTTCTACCTCCTATATTTCCTGTAGCTGGATCTAGAGATGCTCAGTTAGATTCAGGTTTGACACCGCGTTCCACCCCCCCACCCCCCCACCACCAACACACACACACCCTGCCTCCCTGGACTACTTTCTTGTGCATAATATCTGATTGTCCCATTCTTAGTGATGTTAAGGTTGACCTGTTTCCCATCACCTTTTTTGCTAATGGTTTCATCAGACATTGGTGACCTGGTCTAGATCCATAGTGATGATTTTCTAATTGTTTCATTCATTCTTCACTTAAACTGTTGAACAGGAAAAATTTAGCCTGACAGACCCAGGTTCCTGACCTTTTCCTTTTGTAGTGTAAAATCTGCATGCTGCATGTATTTGTCTACTCATTATAAGAAAATGGAAGGGGGGGCACCTGGGTGGCTCAGTCGGTTAAGTGTCCCCGACCCTTGAATTTGGCTCATGTCATGATGACAGCAGAGACTACTTGGGATTCCCTCTCTCCTCTGCAGCTCCCTTGCTGCTCTTTCTGTCTCTCAAAAATAAAGAAACTTTAAAAAAAAAAATTGAAGATGAAAGGGAAATAGGGCTAAAATATCAGTAAAAATGTTTAGTTCACATTGAAGTAGAAAAGGTAATAAGCTTAGTGAAAATCATATAATACTACATTTTAAATTATTCTTTAAAAATCTGTACTGTAAAATGTTAAGTCATCTCTTAATGTTTTATTATAGGCAATACAAGGACCTGTGGAATATGAGTGATGACAAACCCTTTCTATGCACTGCCCCTGGATGTGGCCAGGTAATATATAAATTACTTTAAATCATTTTGTATAGTCACATTTATTAAAACACTGATGACAGTTTTTGTTGTCATGAAAAGGATTCTCCTGCAATTTTTTGTAAAATTTTGGAGTTCGAATAAAAATAACCTAGAAAATTTTTGAGAAGAAATTCTTCATTTTTCTGAATAGAATATTTGAATTTTGAAATACACAATCTAATATGGGGAAAAAAAGTTAAAATTCCTGTAATGGAAAGGTGGATACCTAGATGAAATCCAGGGCTTAAAAGTATTTTCGTTTGACCATTATTGGTTAAAAATCATTGTAATTTGCTTAATGGGAAATGAAATATACATTATCTTGCTTGAAAATTATTTTACTTGCTGAACTCATAAAATTCTTACCTCTGACAATATCACTAATGCATTAATGTTCTTAATGTACTTAAGTCTAACATTTTCACTACAGAGCATGTGTGAAAGTATTTTCAGAAAAATCAGCATTGTTTCAAAAAATAATATTTCAGTGTTTTTAACAGGCTATTACATTATTAATCTATTGCTATTATGATAATTCTAACTTTATAGACACCAGTAAAAGGATAAATTTAATGTGTAGTCAAATTACAGAGTACTTAACGATACAAACTGTAGATCATAAATAAGCATTTGTGTTTCATTGGTTGTTATTTGTTTTCTTTAGTTGACATTTTAAATTGCATAATTTGACATACAATAAACTGCACATACTTATAATGTACAATTTCATGTTTTAACATGTATATGGTCATAAGACCATCACCATATTTAAGATAGTGAACACACTCATCACACCAAAAGTTTCTTCATGCCCATTTGTGATCCCTCCGTTTGTTATCCCTCCTACCATTGTAAGCCACTATTCTGCCTTATATCCCTATAGATTAGTTGGCATTTTCTAGAATTTTATATAGAGTCATACAGTCTGTACTTTTATCTGGCACCTTTTGTTCCACGTAATTAATTTGCGATTTCCCATGTTATGTAATCAATAAATTCTTTTTCATTGATGAGTAATATTTCATTATTAAATGTGGACATTTGGCTTATTTCCAGTTTTCAGTTATTACAGATAAAACTGGTGTAAATATTTGTGTACAAGTCTTTTGTATGGATGAATGCTTTCTTTTCTCTTGGGTAAATGCATAGGAATGTAGTGGTGGGATCATATGATAGATATGTATTTACTTTTTTAAGAAATTGCCAAACTGTCTTCCAAAAATGGATGCACCACTTTACATTCTTACCAAGAGTGTATAAGAGGTCTGGTTGTGCCATATCTTTGCCAACATTTGGTGTTGTGTTGGTCTTCTCATTTTAGCCATTTTTATTGTATATCCTATAGTTTTAATTTGCATTTCTTTGATGAAAAGATGAGCACTTATTCGTGTGCTTGTTGGACGGTTGCCATCCTGGATACCAGTCCATTGTCAAATAGTTTCTCTACTAAGTCTGGTTGGCATCTTAATTTTCATGATAAAAGCTTTTGAACAAGTCTTTCTAATTTTAGTGAAGTCTAATGTGTTAACTTTTTCTCTTCTATGGTTGTGGCTTTCTAAGAAATCTTGTCTAAAAAATCTTTGCCTACCTTTAGGTCACAAAGGTATTCTCCTTTATTTTTCTGAAAGCTTGTTTTTTCATTCAGGTCTCTGTTTCATCTTGAACTCGTTTTTGTATATGTATATACTGGTGTGAGGTAGGAATTCAAGCTCACTTTTTTCCATGTGATTTTTCAGCATCATTTGTTGAAAAGATTTTTCTTTCTCTATTAATTTGCTTCAACTCCTTCGTTGAAAATCAAATCACTGTGTAACTGTAGGTCTGTTTCTGAGCAGTCTACTCTGTTCCTTTCATCAGTTTGTCAACTTTTATGCTAGTACCACAATATCTTAATTACTCTAGCTTTATAATAATGCTTCCAGTCAGGAAAGGGAAGTTCACCAATTTAGTTCTTTCTCCTTTTGAAGATTGTTTTGGATAGTCTTTTAATTTTAGTCACTCTGGTGAGGATGTAGTTGTACCTCATTATGATCTTAATTTGCCTGATATCTGATGATGCTGAGCCAGGGTAAAGATAGGAATTACCAGGGTTGGTGCTATTTAGACAGGTTGTGCCTCTCTGATAAGGTGACATTTTAATTAAAACGTGAAAATGTGGGAGCAGACCCTGGAGGAAGAGTTTTTAAACTGAAGGAACAGCAAATATAAAGGTCCTAAGGAGGGAAAGGGTTTGGGTGTGTTTAAAAACAGAAAGGCGACTATTGTGACTGGAGCACGTAGTGACCAACAAGGATAAATAAGGGTAAGAGATGCTGTCAAGTAGAAAAAAAGAGTCCTACTCTATAGGACTCTGTCGACTGTGATCAGGTATTTGGGCTTTATGCACAGAGTGATGAAAAGCCATTACTGAGCTAAGAGTGCAAACGGGGAGTAGACTGACAGCTGTTAGGTGAGAGATAATGGTGTCTTTGTCTACATGCTAATAGTGGAAATATAGAGAAATAGACTGATTTGACATATATTTTGGAGATATATTTGATATTCATTTTTCTATAAATTCAAGAAAGCTATAAATCTACACTTCTCAGAATTTTTTATGACTAGTGTTTCCTAGGAAATTGAAAATTCATATAAAAATTGATTTTAGAAGTACCAATTTGGTGGTGGTAATGTAGTACAAGTTATTTTTTGTCATAAGTATTGATACTGTTCCAAATTTGAAATTTAGCTTTAGTGCACTTGAATTTAAATTTTCAAATAGATTTTAAATTTCTTAAAACATATTTTGTTGATATTGTTATTTTGGAGGGAGACCAGTAGAAATCAGTGCAGAGAATACTAACTGTTCACTGTTGCTATTAAAAATGTTTTTAGGGGCGCCTGGGTGGCTCAGTCAGTTAAGCGTCCGACTTTGGCTCAGGTCATGATCTCGCAGTTTGTGAGTTCAAGCCCTACGTCAGGCTCTGTGCTGACAGCTCAGAGCCTGGAGCTCGCTGCAGATTCTCTGTCTCCTTCTCTCTCTGCCTCTTCCCCACTTGTGCTCTGTCTCGCTCTTGTCTCTCAAAAATAAATTTTAAAAAATGTAAAAAAAAAAAATTAAAAAATGTTTTTATATGCCACTATTATGTATTTCACAGAAAGAGTTGCATTCATTGCATTTGTTTTAAAGTGATGTTCCAACTGAATTTGGTGAAAGAGACAAAGTGAGATAATTTAGTGAAAGATTCATTTAACATGGGAACTCTTCTATTTTATTGGTAATAGCTTTGCTTTTGGTGATGCTTTCATTGAAAATTATCTTCGGTAGAATGTTTATACATTATAAGCTGTTTTGCAAAGGAAATTAAGATTGATTTTATTCAGTCTAAAGTGTCACTTAGAGGTATGTTAATGTGAGTATGTGTGTATAACTTTCTGATGTTGAGTAGATTTCTTCAACTAGTAAAAAAGAAAGATGAGCTAGTGGTCTGATGGTTTTATAACTTAGTTGTACCTATTTAATCTGTTAATAATCTATATCATGGATGTGAATGCATGTATTAAATGCAGAATGACTGACTTCTTAGGAAGTTAGTTCTGGTAAGTGTTCAAGCCTTAGAAACACAGATTTCTCAGATATCAGAGCTTAAATTCCTTATAGAAGCAACTGGTTTACCTCCCTTCCATCTGTCAGGTTACCCTTTTTAACTTTTTAAGAGAGATGGTTATCTTATCCTACTTTTCTTGACTGCCTTTCCATTTTATTCAGCTGTATGCTCAAAGCCTTGTTGTTTAGCAAAATACTGTGTACATGTGTAACAGTTTGCATTGGGGTTGTACTCTGAATTGCCTGGGAGAAAGAAATTATGAATTCAGTATGTTGTTATTACTAGTAGTGTCATAATTTTTCTATAATACTTACTTTCAAAATAAACTTTTTAATTTGGCTCAGACAACGGTTCAAATAGATTTTGCAAAAATTTTAACTTAGCATGTAGTAGCTATTTTATAAGCATTTGTTGAAAAAATAATTTATTTCATTCATATACATAGATATATATTCATCTATCTATAGATATATCTGTCCTTTCCTGGTGACTTCCTTTTGACAAGATGACTGTTGACATTTTTTTTAGGTTTCTAGTTAAAGGTAAATAAATTACCTCAGGTGATAGCTAAGGTTCAACTCCCCTATATCAGGTACCAGTTTCAATGTATTTTATCCATGTACATCAATAATATCTGATCAAAAATCTCTTAATAAATAGCATTTTGGTAAATTTGATCTGTAGATCATATGTGAGACTTCATAAATTCATATTTCTTGTTCTCCCCCTTTTAATATTCACATGATCCTAAATGGTTTTTAGGGTTTTTTTAACTGTTCTTTTTTACTTAGGATTAAATTTGGTGCCATTTTCACATGTTTTGTACAATTTGTGCAATTCTATATGTAGTTGCTCTTTGATTTGGATATTTGTGGTCGAACCAATCCAGGCAGGGGATAGTGGTAGAATGAGTTCCTAGGAGATAACTTTCCATGTTCTTATCTGTTAATTATGACCTCTACCAAAATGCATTTATTCACAAATGTTTAATTATTGCCTTCATGGGAGAAATTACATTGTTAGGTTCTTTGGACATAAAGTGAATCTTGCTTTAAGGTACTTTTAGTGTGGAATGTAATACATGTATATTTAAAATTCTAATGTAAGGTAATTAAATGTGCTAGTAAATTCTACATGTATGTTCATTCTCTAAGAGCAGTTATTCAGCAGTCTATGAAAAGACAGCTACTTCTTCCTCCAAATTTGGGAGTAATTCTTATAATGATAAAGCAATAGTAAGATAGCACTTGAGTGGGAAAGAGCTGGATTATAAAACGAACTGCTTTGTTATATTGATTGCTATTTCTTCACTGAATTACAAGAAGCATTTTTTTTTAATATGGTAACCAGATTTACCATAAAGAACCTGATTTACTTCTTAATTTATTCAGGAGTAATATTTCTACAAGAGAAGGAATCCATTTTGATGGTTTAGGGGAACTGAGTTCAAATATGTATAATTTTAACATTCCCGTTTATAAGGATGTAGAACAGAGAGTTTATATCTCTTAATGTGGCATTTTATAATTATTGTCCTGAAATAAAATATAAGTGCTCCCTATTTTCAGTTATAATTGTTGCTCAATAAGGAGCATCTTCATAAAGGTTGATGTCCAGACATAATTTTATTTTAAAATGAACTAGCTTATTATATTGGTTGCTATTTCTTTGTTGGATTATAACAAAAGCATTCTTTTTTAACGTGGTAACATAAAGAATCTGATTTACTTCTTAATTTGTCCGGGAATAATATTTTTATAAGAGAATTCTCATTTTAAAAGTGGTAAGTAACCTGAAGTCTGGGTCAATACAGTGCTTTCCTCAGAAGTCATTGTACCGTGGAATATATATTTCTACTATGATAAAGCAAAAAAAAAGAAAAAAACAGTAGTGGTCTGTTTTTAGTATCCAAATGAAATTTATATGAAGTTTCTTTGCCTCAGGTTTTATGAGTTTGCCTCAGTCAAATGAGTTTTGTGACTTAGTAATACATCAGTATTGCTTATTCTTGGGTAATGGGTTTCTCTATGATTATATGAAGTCTTCTGTGTTTATCTATACTAACAATAGATTCTTTTATAGTTAACAAACTATTTCATTGTTAATGGTGGTTTTACATGTTGTGGAAATGAATTTCCTTATCATTTTACTTATTTGATCAAATTGAAAATCTTAACTATATTTTAAAACTTTTTGCCACAGCGTTTTACCAACGAGGATCATTTGGCTGTCCATAAACATAAACATGAGATGACACTGAAATTTGGTCCAGCACGTAATGACAGTGTCATTGTGGCTGGTTAGTATATGCTTTTATTAATAGCTTATATACATATTTCACCTGGAATGTGCACAATTTTTGTGTATTCTCTGTAAATAATATAGTCTGGTGATATTCCAATTCATTTACAGTAAATGTTGGCAACATGTATTTTACCCATTACATTTTCATGTTTCCTTCTGACCATTCATTTCACTTTTTTTGTGTGTGGTTTTTCAAATGTAGATTTCAATGTCAGTTTTGTGGAAGTTAATTTAGAACCCCAGGAGCATTTTTATAGCATCTCCAGAATTTACATTTAATTGATAATTGAACTAATGTGATGTTTAGTCAGTGTTTCTTTTAGCTTTTTACACCTGGTTTACAATGCTGTGGGAAGATAGGAAATGATCAAGCTCCTCCTGTTGGAGAGAGATCAATTAGCTGACTTGCTCACTAGAATTTGTTTATATTTCTTTTGGGACTAAAACATCTGTGTTAGTAAAATACTCTCAATAAAGGGGCCTAAATTCAGTATTTGCTTTTCTTGTGTTTTGAGCCTATGAACATACAGCATTACATAAGCAGATGAATATCTTTCACAATATGTGAAAAGAGAAAATTCATGCGTTGTTTTATTGTCCTCTCATGCTGTATTAGCTGCCCCTTTTTTGGTATTTAAATATATATACACACACGTCTATGTGTATGGACACACACATAATACGCATAGTTTTACTGCACTTTCTATATTTTATAAGTATCATGATAAGAAAACAAAGTTTCATATAAAACTTAATATATTTATATAAATTTCAGACCCTTTTGTGTCATAACCACAAAGTCGTAAGTATTCAGAATCACCCCTAAATTATTCTTTTCTAAAGTTTGGGTTATACTGCTTGTAAGTCTGGAATTAACCCTGATATCTGAATATTATGAATATTTTGAAATTAATACCCAGCATAGAAATTGTCATATGCAGTGCTCTGGAGAGATAATGAGGCAGATGGTTTTTCCTGTACTTTCAGTATCATAATTTTTGTACTGAAAAAATTTGAGGTAACAAAAAGTTGGTAATTTGTCAAAAACTAGGAAAAATGAAAGAGAGAATGCTCAGTGTATCTTTAGTTTCGTAAAAGGAAGCAGAGAAGAATGAGCTATACATTTCTTTAAAATGGTATACATCAGATCTAAAGAGCTAGAACCAAAAAAAAGCAGTCAAACAAAGTAACAACAACCTGGACAGTTCACTCTCCTAGGCATGAAGGTCTTTGCTTGTCTGAAACTTCCTGCCCTAGAGCAATGTCTGGAAATTTTCAACTTAAAAATGTTTCGAGATTGGTTTCTAGAAATTTCCTGTTGCTTTACCTTTATTACAGTAGAAAAATAGAACATGTTCAAACACAGCACTTGACCATTTTTTTACTAACATATGTTGAAATAAGTAGTTTAGCATTACTGTATAATGCATGATGTGTGTGGTATATATTTGATGGTCAGTAGCCATAAGCCACTGCATATCATATTTAAACCATTGATGTTTGAACTGTGCCTGTGTTGATGTTTCTTTTCTCAGGCTTCATCATTCCAGTACTCACTAATAATGTATATGCATAAAACATGGTTATTTTTAAGCTCTTTCTCTCCCTTTAACACAAATTAGGAGCCTTCTGTTGAGGTGAGATAGACCTTTTGCATGTGAATAGAAGAGTCAGCTTTATATTCAGTTTACTAATTCAGCTATGATGGACTTAAACTGATATGAGTATTCTGAGCCCTTACTGTAATAGAATTATAGAAGTCTTTTGAGGGTTAGTGGGTACGTATGTTGTAGACTAACAGGTAAAATGATGGCAAGAGAGAGTCTCTTCAGTAATTTAGATAATACTAGTAGTGTTTGAAATAGGCTTACATTATACATAATATGTGTGACATGTAGGTCATTTTAGTGTTAAATATATTTATATGTAGTAAGCATATCAGTACTCTAGATATATGTGGGGCAGAGATGAAGCAATAAGTAATGCCCATTCTGGGGACACAGTATTTAACAAATACATGAATTTTAATCTTACAAAATCTTAAACCAGGATTCATCCTTATACATGTATTTAATTTAGGCTAGATTCCTAATACAACCTGTAAGTTAAAATGCATAGAATGTGAATAGAATTTCAGTGTGCCACCAACTCTGGTCAGTATGAATAAATAGCCTGGAAAATTAGGAGACCAAATAGGCAGAGTCCATAAAAATACTATTTTTTATTCAACATGGACCTTAACTGGCATTTATTCTATAACCAGTATATGTGTTAATGTACATAGCATAAGTACATATTCAAGGATAGTTAAAATATTCCAAGTTGTGAGAAAATAGAGTTGACTATTCCTCTACTGCCTAGAAATTAAGGTAGAACTTTACATAAATATGTAACTCTTAAATAGCCCCTTGTTCCAAACTTGAAAAATGCAGTAAAATAGAAAATTGGCTTTAGCAGATAGTAATAAGGAGGGGGGGTTGGTTATTTTTGTTGTTGTTGTTGTTGTTGTTGTTTTGGTTTGTTTTTGTTTCAGGGCTCTTGTTTTAACCTTCTTTTTGTAGTATTTTGATCTACCTCCTAAAAATTCTGTTTTATCTTAAGCTTGCTTTCGTAATAGATTATGAACACTAGTGGAAGGGCCAGGCTAGAGTGAAGATACATGCTCTAGTCCTAGTTTTTCCCAAACTGCATGTATTTTAAACAATCACAATTTTTTAATAATGTAAAATTTTTAAAATTCTTACTGCCTTAAACAATGATAATAGTTGATCTCTGAGTAGAAGATGCTTGTCACTCTACTCAGAGAGAAGGTCTGGACTAAGGAAGAAGAAGGACTTTTTTCATACTTTTATGGTTCATAAAGTTGGAGGAAATATCTTGAACTGCAACAAAAACTTAACCAAATTTTGTTTGCTTTAAAGGAAGAGGTCTTTCCAAAGAGAATTAACAGCTGATTGAACCAGTCCTGCTAATTTGTTAATTTACTAGCTATATTTTCGGGTCCTGCATGATATTTAAATCTATGTGATTGCTTCTTGACGTTTATTTCAGATCAGACCCCAACACCAACAAGATTCTTGAAAAACTGTGAAGAAGTGGGTTTGTTTAATGAATTGGCAAGTCCATTTGAGAATGAATTCAAGAAAGCCTCAGAAGACGACATTAAAAAAGTATGTTGTTAACCATGAAATTAAAAAAAAGAGTACTTCTAACAGAACAATAATCATAGCTGACACTTCCTGCTTTCTTATTTTAGAAATGCTGATTGGCATTTTGGAATTCCTAACATTTTCTTTTAACGTTTGTATTTTAGATGCCTCTAGATTTATCCCCTCTTGCAACACCCATTATAAGAAGCAAAATTGAGGAGCCCTCTGTTGTAGAAACAACTCACCAAGATAGTCCTTTACCTCACCCAGAATCTACTACCAGTGATGAAAAGGTTAGAAATTTGCATTTTTGGTAGAAATAGAAACTTAGTGTAAAAAAATCACCCCAAGTAAAGTTTAGTATTTGACTTACATAAAATGTTAATGTAATAAGTTGTACATAATTGAGTGTCAGGTTGTAATAGTCTTATATGTAAAAGCCTGTGAATACTCATGGAAATTTCAGGGCAAGAAGATGTCACTTTTGTAAAAAATTGGCTTTTTATTACACAGAAAAATTATAGGGGAGGACAGCAGTCATTTTAAATAAAACTTATTTTTTAAAGGCTACACAAATTTATAAAAACTTAATTTTTCTGGGTTTTGTTATTTTATTCTTTGCTACTTTTTTTTTTTTTAATGTTTATTTTTGAGAGAAAGAGAGTGCAAGCGGAGGAGTTGGGGACATAGGGGGTTGGGACATAGAATCTGGAGCTGCGAGATCATGACCTGAGGTGAAGTAGGACGCTTGACCGACCAAGCCACCCAGGCGCCCCTATTCTTCACTGCTCTTATATAGTGACAGCTTTATCTTTACTACTAAAAATTGCTCGAACCAAGGTTATTTAGGCTTTTTAAGGGCTAAAGCAATACTCATTCTCAGCAATGGGTCTTTGGTACTGCCAACTGAGGTGATGGTGATACTGTCTTAGTACAGGCCTTTTGTAGGCAATTTAGGGCTTATTCCTGGATCTTGAATACCTTGGTAATTTGGGATCCTCTGGGCTATAGTATGGGTTGAGTAACCAGTATTGTGAGTATTTCTTCATTGCTTTTTTTCATAAGCACATCTAATGAACACATGGGGTGCTATGTGTGGCACAGTGAAGAAGCATTGACAGTGTTTCTATGTAGATTATTTTATTCTAAAACCATAAATGGATTAATGGATTACTGTCATGGCAGAGGATGACATGGCTTTGACCTTAGATGTTTTGTGGGGTGTTTTCCTCAGTTCCTAATTATAAAAGTGAGTCTCTTTATAAAAACTTTAAGAATATAGAAAAATATAAGGAAGAAAACCAAAATCTCCTCTTAGCCCATAATTGAGTGATAAGAAATACTAATATTTTGAAACATTTTTTCCTAGATATATGCATGCATTTATACAAATATACAAAATCAACATTAATGAACATTTTCCCACATCATTAGAAAATTTCCAAAATCATAATTTTCTTCATTTTTTGAGAATTTTATTTAAATCCAAGTTAGTTAACATGTAGTGTAATAATGGTTTCAAGAGTAGAATCTTATTGATTCATCACTTACATATAACATGCAGTGTTCATCCCAACAAGTGCCTCCTTAATGCCCATCACCCATAACCCATCCCCCTACCCAGCCACCCCTCCAGCAGCCCTCAGTTTGTTCTCTGTATTTAAGAGTCTCTTATGGTTTGTCTCCCTCTCTGTTTTTATCTTATTTTTGCTTCCCTGTATTCATCTGTTTTGTTTCTTAAATTCCACATATGAGTGAAATCATATGATATTTATCTTTTTCTGACTTACTTTGCTTAGCATAATACATTCTGGTCCCATCCACATTGTTGCAAATAGCAAGATCTCATTCTTTTTGATTGCCGAGTTATATTCTATTGTATAGATATACCACATCTTCTTTATCCATTCATCAGTCAGTGGACATTTGGGCTCTTTCCATAATTTGCCTATTGTTGATAGTGCTGCTATAAACATTGGGGTGCATATGCCCCTTCAGTCAGCATTTTTGTATCCTTTGGATAAATACCTAGTAGTACAATTGCTGGGCCATTATGTAGCTCAATTTTTAATTTTTTGAGGAACCTCCATACTGTTTTCCAGAGCGGCTATACCAGTTACATTCGCACAAAATCATAATTTTTAATGGTTGTACGTTATCATTATCTTAATGTATTTAATTATCTTGTTCTTTTTTGGACATAAAGGTTTCCACATTATCACAGTTACAGGAAATATTATTAACTCTTTGATATGAATATCTTTTTTCCTAAAGATCGTGCCAGTCCCTTCACACTCAACGGTTTTTCCCTGTTCATTGCTGCTTCAGCTTCTTTCAGGAGTAATCCTTGCTACATTCCTCCCTCAGTCATTAGCCTCCTCCTGGGCAGGGCATAGCCATGCCAATTTGTTAAAGTCCATTCTGGGCCCTCTTCACTTTTCTTTCTAGGTGAGATCACCTAGACCATAACTTTAAAAACCATCTACATGCTGATGACTCTCAAACTTCTATCAACCAAGATATCTCCTGGATTTCCATATTCATCTGTCACTCCCGTCTTGACATTTCCTTTTCTATGACTGAAAGACATCTTAAACTTAATACATCTAAATCAGAACTCTTAATTTTTTTTTCCATAATTCTCCCTATCTCAGTAAATTTTCTCTCCATCCCATTGAGTTGCTCAAGTCAAGAATCCTTCATTTCTTCCTTTTCTTCACACCAACACCAATAGCAAATCTTATCAGACTTACTTTCTGAAATATTAATTTATCCTCTTTGATCTTCAGTGTCATCACTTTAGTCCCAAGCCATCATCTTTTACTTGGATTGTTAATAATTAGTTCTAACTGGACTTTCTACTTCCATCTCCAATATTCTATAGGTAGCTTTATTTTTAATACATTATATAATCACTTTCCTGCTTAAAATCCTTCAGTGGTTAGCCATGGCATTTAAGATAACTAATAGTCCTTTCATAAGGCCTCATTGATCTGAGCTTGCCTGCCCATTCGACCTTCACTTCATGCCACTCTGGTGTATTCCCCAAATATTCTAAGTTTTTTCCTACCTTAAAGACATTACTCTTGATATCGCTTCCCTCTCCCTAGATAGAATTTTCTCCGGCTATCCTTTCAGTATCTGTTCATCCAGCACCATTTTTTGCAGAAAAGCTCACCTCACCTCTCTATGTATGCTATCTAAAGTAAGCCAACCCCAACCTTCCCTCAGTTAATCTTTCATGATTTATTATGTTGTACTGTTATTTTATAACATACTACTATTTGGAATTTTCTTGTTCTACTTGTTAATTGTCTCTTTCTTCCCAGTAGCCCTTGAGGGCATGCTATAAATTCTCAAACTTGTTGAATAAATGAAGTTCCAATAGTACTAGTTGATCTTTTCTTCCTATGTAGCTAAATAAGATTTTGATAATAAGAGGCAGCGTAAAGACCAATTCTAAGAACACAGTAGACCCAATTTTTACCCTAACTAGTAAAAGGAGTTCTAGGTAAAGCTCTTAATCTCTTCCTAATCTGTAAAACTGGGGAAAAGACCATCTTTAAGGTCCTGGCTAACTCAACAAATTCTGTGTTTTTCTTTAATTTGCAAAGATTTCACTCCAGTAATTATTTTACATTCAGGATATCAACATTACTTGACCTTTTGACATTAATAAATTGTGGTAGCAAACATTTGTATTAAAATTTTTTAATCATTTCTATTACTAATTTGTATCAGTCTCTCTGGATCTGTTTCCCCTTTTTACAGTACAATGATGGAGTAGGACTAGGCAGTCTCTCATGGATTTTCAGAAATGTTCATGGAATCATAGCCAAGTTACTTAGCCTGTTTCTGGATTGATAGGAAAACAAGTAGTATGGGAGAAAAAAAAAACACCACTCTGATGTTTTTATTTTTATTATTTTTTTAGGTGTTTTTAAATTCAAATATGAACGTTATATTTGACGCTTTTTAGCTACTTCTAAAATTTTCTTTTTAATAACTTTAGCTTGTAAAATTTTAAATAACTTTGGACATTACTTTGGGGGAGGGTATTATTCTGCAGATGCTTTTAATTTTTTTTTTTTTAACGTTTATTTTTTTTGAGACAGAGAGCATGAAGGGGGGAGGGTCAGAGAGAGGGAGACACAGAATCCGAAACAGGCTCCAGGCTCCGAGCTGTTAACACAGAGCCCGACGCGTGTAGATGCTTTTAGAAGTGTGTTATATTCTGTTCACTTTTAAGTTTCATGGATTGACTTATAATGAAAAAAATGTTTTGTTAATGTTTATTTATTATTTGAGAGAGAGAGAGAGACAGAGCTTGAGAGGGGAAGGGCCAGAGAGAGAGGGAGACACAGGATCTGAAAGCACACTCCAGGCTCCGAGCTGTCAGCACAGAGCCTGCTGCAGGACTCGAACTCCCGAACCGCGAGATCATGACCTGAGCCAAAGTCAGACGCTTAACCAACTGAGCCACACAGGCACCCCGGATTGACTTATAATTTTAAATCCCACCCTTTTTTATTTCATCACTAAATAGGAGGTACCATTGGCACAAACTGCACAGCCCACATCAGCTATCGTTCGTCCAGCATCATTACAGGTTCCCAACGTGCTGCTTACAAGTTCTGACTCCAGTGTAATTATTCAGCAAGCAGTACCTTCACCAACCTCAAGTACTGTGATCACCCAGGCACCATCCTCCAACAGGCCAATCGTGTAAGTGATGATTTGGGCCAGTCATTGAACTGTTTATGAATCAAGTTTTTCTTGTCACAGTTTTTCCCACGACATGTAATTCAAATTGTGGCCTTAGTTTTGTGTGTGTATGTTATTCATGTTCTGCATGCTTTGATTTTTGGAAAAAGTATTTGGGTTGTCTTTTTCTCTTAGTGTTATCTAATAGAAAATAAATATCTAAAACTTAATTTTTAAAAAAAATCGCATTGAATGTGAATTTAAGGTGGTCTCTAATTTTCATGCTATTTCACACAGAATACATAAAATTACTCCAGCAGATGACATTTTTTTCAGTTCTTAAACATATGTCAAGACTTTGGTTTTTTCCCAAACATTTTAAGTAATCTCTACACTCATCATGGGGCTCAACTTACCTGATCAGAAGTTAAATGCTGTACCAACTGAGCCAGGTGACCCTCAAGACCTTCTGATAAGAATTTTTCTCATTCAGCATATTGGAGATTGTCCTGTTTTTCTGGACCTGTTGTTTCTCCACACTGCTATATACATTATGTATTTAGAATACAACTAAAAATAATAAAATTTTGTAATTTGCTTTGCAGTGGTTAGAAAATTTATTTTTAAATGATACGCTAATAGGAGTAAAAATACTCTCATATTGTTAGGAGTGGCTGATAAGGATTTCTTACCTTTAATTATTCTTCTTTTGTTTTTCTTAGTCCTGTACCGGGCCCATTTCCTCTTCTGTTGCATCTTCCTAATGGACAAACCATGCCTGTTGCTATTCCCGCATCAATTACAAGTTCTAATGTGCATGTTCCAGCTGCAGTCCCGGTAAGTTTGAGGTTTAGACTCTGTAAACTGATCTAGGGCTGCTTGATTGGTTTAAGAAACTGAATCCAAAAAAATACTTACTAGGGGTTAGTAGTGTGTATTCATTCATATTTATAATGACAGCATATACCATTCAAGACAAACATAATTAATTGGTTAGAAAATGTTTTTCCATCCTCTCAAAATTTTCTTTTCCTTGTTTCCATACAACACCCAGTGCTCATCCCAACAAGTGCCCTCCTCAATGCCCATCAACCCTCAGTCTGTTCTCAGTATCCAGGAGTCTCTTATGGTTTGCCTCCCTCTCTCTAACTTTTTTATTTTTCCCCTTCCCCTCCCTCATGGTCTTCTGTTAAGTTTCTCAAATTCTTCCTTGTATTTTTAATTTTAAGAAATTTATT
This sequence comes from Prionailurus bengalensis, assembly GCF_016509475.1. NCBI lineage: Eukaryota > Metazoa > Chordata > Mammalia > Carnivora > Felidae > Prionailurus > Prionailurus bengalensis. The sequence continues at coordinate 164,201,694 of NC_057345.1, read as the reverse complement.
CCTTATTCAGCCCGTTTCACTTTGACTAGATTTGTAGAATTCAATTATTAACACAGATTTCTGTTCTTTAGGAATATATGTGTACGAAAACACATGTCCAGTAATTCCATGGTACTTTGATTATTGCAGGAATTGTTTACAAGGACACTCTCTGTGAACTTTTATGGAAATTGACAAATTTTAAAAGATAAATCAGGACAGTAGATAATAAGGGTTTGCAATTTTCTGATTCTGAACTCTCAAATTTGTATAACCATTGTGCAGATATAGCACAAATCTCATATTGAATATATCCTCTAGCAATTATTTGTTAATATATTTTGCATAGCTTGTTCGGCCAGTCACCATGGTGCCTAGTGTTCCAGGAATTCCAGGTCCTTCCTCCCCTCAACCAGTACAGTCAGAAGCAAAAATGGTAAGCAAGATTTTACTTGTTCTGTACATTTCTTGAGCCTGTTTTGAATTAGTTTTTCCATTAAAGCCTGCTTCAAATGTACAGTTTAGATCACATTTTATAAAGCTTTGGAATGTATTACACTATGCAAGAACCAGATAATATGGAAGAGTTTCCATTAGCATAGTGACTAATTAGTGGTACTTTAAAATAAATGGATGAATTTGAGAGTAAAGTCCTAGTTCTTGTCATCGGTTTGTCTGCTTTTGAGCTGTGGCGTTTTGAACAAAATCTCCTCCTTGTGGTGGCTAGGAATATTACAGCTGAAACTAGGTGTAAACATTGGAAGGCCATACAGAGGGTTTTAAACAGTGATAGGAATTAGTAGAACAGTATTGACAAGAATTCTGAAATTGTATACAAGTTAGTAAATGTAGCACATAATACATAAAGAAAATCCATATTTTTGAGTTGCGTTTTGACACCAAGAAACTGGTGGTGTTTAAGGGATAAGCTATAGATTAGGAGTCCAAAGACATGGGTTTTAATTTTAATTCTGACTCTGCTGTTCATTACCCTTAATCAAGCCATTTTAATTTTGAGGAGACTCAGTATTCTTAGGTGTAAAGAGATTAAACGTTGATTTTTAGAGTGTCTCTTAGCCCCAAATTCCATAAATGTGCTAAATTCCTTGGCAAAAAACTAAAGCTGCTTTTTGTTTTTTTAATCCATGTAATTCTCCCTTCTATAGTCTTCACACATTTTCAGGACTAATTCTGAACATCAGTTAATGTATCCTTAGAAAAATTAATAGATAATTTTGCATCAGTTCTGTGCTAGGCAGTATACTAACAGTATAAATGTGTACATATAAAAACCATTATATATTGCAAAGTTTCAAGTTTTTTACCTCTATTCTCCATTGCTAATAATCTCAAAATGGCATGTGATAACTAACAGTAAAACTTAACACACCATCTGAATGAACAGTGTTTGAAGAGTGTAAAAATTAGCTAGTTATTGATTGTGGTGAGAGAACTTATGAAAACCCAAGAGGGCAATTTTTTGCATTAACAGCATGTTTAACTCAAAGCTTTGGAAATACTAAGATGCATCTTCACTTGATAGCAAAAAAGCTTCATTGGGAATGTTTTTTACACTTCCTAAACATACCGTACTAGTGAAAAATTCAATTTAGTGAGAACTGAATTGAGTAGAAATAGGAGTTAACGAGATCTGTTGTTCTATCCTGCATCTAAAAATACTTTTACATATTCAGTGGACTTTTTTTCCTAGCAAATTAATTCAAAAGGAACAAGTCAGATTTAAAGAAATACTTTTGGCTATAAGAGTAGGCCATACTTGTAGAAACTATTCAATTTAATACTTCCTTGAATAACTTTTTCTTTTAGGTCATCAGGAAATTAACAAGAATAAGAGTGTTTTGTGTGCTTGTATATTAAAAAAATCAAAGCTATAACTTTATATATGGAAAATAATCATTGGTTGAAGGCCCAAAAAATAGCATGGGGAGTCATAGATTGCCCTACTTAAATTTAACAATCCAGTTAAATTTATTATTAGGATTTTGCTAATGTAAAATAACCATATTTAGGTGATTGCCTATTTTAATTGGAGTAGTAAATAAGATTGTCCAGTTTTAATTAAATAAAAAGACTCAGAAATTAGTCCGTTTCCTTTTTTTTTTTTCCTAACTTTTCATTATGGAAAATTTCAAACATATACAAAGTAACCAGTATAGAATAATGAACCCCCATGTACCCATCACCAGCTTCAATTATTAGCACTGTAACTGCCATTCGTGTTTTATCTATGCCTCAGACCATTCCCTACCCAACTCAATTATTTTTTAATAGGCCTTTCTCAGTGTAAAATTTATATACATTGAAATGAACCAATTTTAATTTTGATGTATAAGTGTATTAATGTAACTCACACTGCTATCATGATATAGAACATTAACGTCTACCCAGAAAGTTTATTTCCCTTCGCAATCAGTATACCTTCCCAACTGTTGTCACCAGCAATTAGTTCTAGAATTTAATATAAATGAATCCATATATATTCTTGTGTCCAGCCACAAGATTTATCAATGTTGTTGAATGTATTGGTTTGCTGCTTTTTATTGCTGAGTAGTATTCCATTGTGTGAATATAACACAGTTTCTTTATCCATTCTCTTGTTGGTGGACACTTGAATGGTTTTCAGTGTTGAGCATTGTGAACAGAGATGCTGTGCACGTTCTTGTGTAACTCTTCTTGCGGATGTTTATTTTCATTTGGCCTATCTACTGAAGGGTAGAATTTGCTGAGTAAGGGGTAGGTATACATTTAACTTTGTAAGAAACTGCCAGACCATTTGCCAAAGTTCTGAATTCTCACAGAGTATGGGAATTCCAGTTGTTCCACATTTGTGCCAGCATTTGGCTTTGTCTCATTTTCATTGTAGACATTTCTAGCAGTTTGTAGCAGTATCTTATGGTTTTATTTAATTTCTGATTTTGCCAGATGCTTTTGTGATATCTTCTGCTGATTTCTTAAAATGGGTTGTCTCTTATTTTTATGTCATAGGAACTTTTTAGATATACTAAATACGAAATTTTTGTTACATATGTCTTACAAATATTTTCTCTTAGTGGGTAGCTTGGCTTTATTTTTCTTAATGATAGTACAAACATATCATTCATTGCTACTTTTATCTCTAATGCTTTCTCCTAGTTAATTGGGTTTAATGTGCCTATGTTTTTTTGGCTTAAAGTGGAAGCTTGGATTATTGATTAAACCTTTTTACCTTTCCAGTATAGGCATTTAAAGCTATAAATTTCTTTCCACAAATTTGATCTGCTATATTTTCATTATCATATATCTTTTAATTTCCTTTGTGATTTCTTTGAACTACTGGCGCTTATATAAAAGTATATTGTATAATTTCCAAATATCTGGGGGCTTTCCTTTTTATCTTGATTTCTATTTTAATTACGTTGTGGTTTGAGAACATACCACCTTTGGTATATTTGATTGTCCTATGTTTCCATTTTCTAATATATCATACCTGTTTGGCTCATTTGTGAAAATTAGATATTGCCCTTCTATCCAGGTAATATGAACTGGTAACAAAATACCAATTGCCTAGAATGCTAAGGGAATTCTGTTTAATTGGGGGTTTTGTTGTACAGAAATAATTTCACATTTCATCATTGGTTTTATATTTTTATGAAATATTGCTAGTCTGTTTTCCCTTAGTCTATAATGTTCATTTTATATTACTGTCTAAGAATTTTCACTGCTCGCGTGTTACCAACTATACTTCTATATTGTTACAAGTACAAAACCAATCTACCGACATTGGGAAATGACCTAAAAATAGTTTGGGTTTTGTAGTTGGTTTCATGTTCATATGTTTTTCCTCAGTCTCATTTAATAATTATTTCTGTCAATTGTCATTTATTTAACATACATTTCTTAGGTGCTAAGAAATTCAGCAGATGTGATCTTAAATTTTGAGTTTCTCTTGCAAATCGTTCTGGTGATCATCAAGAGAGGCAAAGAAGTCTTCTTTTAAGGCCATTGATTATATTCTTTAGCAGTTAGGATTATATCAGTGAGTTGTTTGTTTTTGGTGCCCTTGATAACTTTTGTGCATAAAAACCATTACTCAGGGACTGCTTTTATTTATTTGATTTTTTATTTTTTTTTCAGGGACTGCTTTTAAAAAATATATTAGATTTATTAAAGTTACAAATTCAGAAACTTAGTTCTTCCCTGAATTTTTAAGGCCAGTTTACAAATCCAACTATATAATTGCTTTTAAAGGTCTTCAAATATAATTAATTTTAAACATGCCAAACTTCATTTTAAACTTAATATATCCTGTTTTCCCTATAGGTACCTCAGTTGTCTAATAAACTTCTCTAAGTACTTTAATAACCTTTTAAGTTTAATTAAACTTATAGATATGAGGCTTGGTTTTCTTAAATAGTCCATTATTGGGAGGCTTATGAGATTATTTTAGCTCTTCCAATTAAAATCACAAGACTGAATTGATCTTTTAACCATTTTAAATTGAAATTCAAGGGTAACCTATTACTCTGTGGCAAGTTACTTTAATTACTTTCAGAACATAGAATACCTAAATAGGTACAGATGATTTTAAAATTTGAATTAATATGTCAGTGTCATTGATTCTTAGCCCCCTGGAGCTTAATAAGGTAAAAGACTTACCAATTGAGGAAATAATTGTATCCTCCCAACTGAAGAAAGTTGAGACTGGTTTCCTTAATGACAGGTAAATGATCACAGGACTTGATTCTCCATCAGTGATAGGACTCCAAATCCAGTTTCTCCAAATGAGTGATTCCCAGCTCTTATCCCTTTGATTCATGTTACACATTAAATAATTTTTTTTTGCCAGTCTGCTAACCCTCTAGTAAAATTTACAATGTCTTCTTTCAGGCTTGAGTTGGACTGTGCTTTGTTGTTGCCTTCAACTCTTTGAAAATACTTAAACGTCCTCCCTGTTTGGTTTTGCTAATGATGTGTGGTTCAGAAGATGTTATATACAAACCTAATGGTAACCACAAATCAAAAATTGGTAATAGGTATGCAAAAAAAATAGAGAAAGGAATCCAAATATATCACTAAAGAAAGCCAACTTGTGGTGAGAGAAGAGAACAAGGGAAGAAAAAAACAGAAGATCTACAAAAACAATCACAAAACAAATGATAGAATCCCAATAAATACAGACTTATCAATAATTACTCTGAATGTAAATGGACTAAACATTCCAAAAAAAAAAAAAAAGGCATAGGGTGATGGGAGGGATAAAAAAAAAAAAATAAGACCAGTGTATATGCTGCCAACAAGAAACTCCTTGCAGACCCAAAGTCACATGCAGATTGAAAAAGAGGGGATGCAGAAACATTTATCATGCAAAGGGGTGTGAAAAGAAAGCTAGGGTAGCAAGAGCTGTATCAGACAAAATAGACTTTAAGACAAAGACTGTAACAAGAGACAAAGAAGGACACTACATAATCATTAAGGGGGACTCCAACAAGAAGACGTAACAATTGTAAACCCTTATACACCCAGAATGGGAGCACCCAAATACATAAAACAGTAACAAATATAAAGGAACTAACTGATGGTAACACAGTGATTGTAGGGAACTTTAACATCCTATTTACATCGATAAAATCAATTAGGAAACCGTGGCTTAGAATGATACATTGGACTAGTGTTTTAATAGACATATTCAGAATATTCCATCCTACAATAGCAAAATGCACATTCTTTAAGTACACATGAAATATTCTCCAGATTATATTTTAGACCACAAAATAAATCTCTACAAATGCAAAAAGATTGAAGTTATACCATGCATCTTTTCAACCACAATGCAGTGAAACTAGAAATCAGCCATAAGAAAAAAATCTGAAAAGAGCTCAAATACATGGAAGTTAAATAACATGCAACTAAACAGTAAATGAGTCAACCAACAAGTCAAAGAGGAAATCAAAAAAAACATGGAGACAAATGAAAATGAAAACACAGTGGTCTAAAATCTTTGGGAAGCAGCAAAAGCAATTCTAAGGGAAAAGTTTATAGCATTACAAGCCTACCTCAAGAAGCAAGAAAAATCTTAAATATTAGCCTAGCCTTACACCTAAAGGAGCTAGAAAAAGAACCCAAACCCAAACCCAGCAGAAGGAAGGAAATTATAAATATCAGAACAGAAATAAATGATCTAGGAACTAAAAAAATAGATTAATGAAATCAGGAGCTGGTTCTTTGAAAAGATCAACAAAATTGATAAACCTATAGCCAGGCTCATCAAAAATAGGAGAGAGGACTCAAACAAAATCAGAAATGAAAGAGGAAAAATAGTAACCGACACCACAGGAATGCAAAGGATTGTAAGAATATTATGAAAAATTATGTGTCAACAAACTGAGCAGCCTAGAAGTGGATAAAATCCTAGCAACATATAACTTCCCAAAAATGAAGCAGGAAGAAACAGAAAATTTGAACATATAGATTACCAGCAATGAAATTGAATCAGTAATCAAAAATTTCCCCAAAAACGAAAGTCCAGGATCCAACGGCTTCACACATAAATTCTACCAAACATTTAAAGAAGAGTTAAAACCTATTCTCAAACTTTACCAAAAAATAGAAGAGGAAGGAAAACTTCCAAATTTATTCTTCAAGGCCAATATTAACCTGATACTAAAACCAATAAACACACTGCCAAATAAAAAAGAGAGCGCTACAGAACATAGATGTAAAAATCCTCAACAAAATATTAGCAAACCAAATCCAACAATGCATTAAAAAAGTCATTCCCCATGAGCAAGTAGGATTTATTCCGGGGATGCAAGGGTGGTTTAATATTCACAAATCAATCGACATGATACATCACATCAGTAAGAGAAAGGATAAACGCCATAAGGTTGTTTCAATAGATGCAGAAAAAGATAGGACAACATACAACATCCATTCATGATAAAAACCCTCAACAAACTAGGTTTAGAGGGAACATACTTTAACATAATACAGCCCTTATATGAAAACCCCACAGCTAACATCATAATGGTAAAAAACTGAAAGCTTTTCCCCTAAGGTCAGGAAGAAGACAAGTTTTATTCAACATAATACTGGAAGTCTTAGTCACAGCAGTCAGATAAGACAAAGGAATAAAAGTCCCCCAAATTGTAAGAAAGAAGTCAACTGTTTGCAGATGACATGATTCTATATACTGTATAGAACACTCTAAAGACTCCACAGAAGGACACCTGGGTGGCTCAGTCGGTTGAGTGTCCCACTTTGGCTCAGGTCATGATCTCGCCGTCCGTGAGTGTGAGCCCCGCGTCAGGCTCTGTGCTGACAGCTCAGGGCCTGGGGCCTGCTTCAGATTCTGTGTCTCCTTCTCTCTCTGCCCTTCTCATGCTTGGGCTCTGTCTCTGTCTCTCAGTAATAAATAAACATTAAAAAAATAAAGACTCCACCAAAAAAACTACTAGAACTAATGAATGAATTCAGTAAGTTCACAGGATACAAAATCAATATACAGAAATCCATCGCATGTCTATACACTAATAATGAAGCAGCACAAAGGGAAATTAAGAAAACAATCCCATTTATAATTACACGAAAAGTAATAAAATACCTAGGAATAAGGAGTATTCTGAAACCTGTAGAACAGTGGTGAAAGAAATTGAACATGATACAAAGAAATGGAAAGACATTGCATGTTCATGGATTAGAAGAACAAATATGTTTAAAATGTCTATACTGCCCAAAACAATCTACAGATGTAATGCAATCCCTATTAAAATACCAACAGCATTTTTCACAGAACTAGAACAATCCTAAAATTTGCATGGAACCACAAAAGACCCCAAATAGCCAAAGCAGTCTTGAAAAAGAACAAAACTTGGAGGTATCACAATTCCAGGCTTCAGATTACAAAGCTGTAGTAATCGAAACAGTATGGTACTGCACAAAAATAGACACCTAGATCAATGGAACAGAATAGGGAGCCCAGAAATAAACCCACGATTATATGGTCAATTAATCTGACAAAGGAGGCAAGAATATGCATTGGGAAAGAGTCTCTTCAACAAACAGTGTTGGGAAAACTGGACAGCTATGTGCAAAAGACTGAAACTGGACCACTTTCTTACACTATATACAAAAACAAACTCAGAATGGATTAAGGACCTCATTGTGAGAACTGAAACCATAAAAATCCTAGAAGAGAGTATGGTGGTAAGTTCTCTAACATCGGCTATAATGACATCTTTCTAGATAGGTCACCTGAGGTAAGAGGAACAAAAGCAAAATTAACTATTGGAAGCACATCAAAATTAAAAGCTTCTGCACAGCAAAGGAAACAATCAACAAAACAAAAAGACAACCTACCGAGTGGGAGAAGATACTTGTAAATAATGTGCCCAATAAAGGGTAAGTATCCACAGTATATCAAGAACTTAACACCAAAAAAACCACAATCCAATTGAAAATGGGCAGAAGACATGAACAGATGTTTCTCCAAAGAAGACATCCAGATGGTCAACAGATACATGAAAATCAGTTATCAGGGAAATGCATATCAAAACCTCACTGAGATACCATCTCACACCTGTCAAAAAAGCTCAAATCAAAAAAAGAAAAACAAGAGTTGGCAAGGATGTTGGGAAAAAGAGAGGCATCATGCACTGTTGGCTGGAATGCAAACTGGTGCAGCCACTGTGAAAGACAGTATGAAGGTTCCTCAGAAAGTTAAAGGGACGCCTGGGTGGCTCATTTGGTTAAGCGTCTGAATCTTGATCTTGGCCCAGGTCATGATCTCATGGTTTGTGAGTTCGAGCCCCACATCAAGCTGCACTGATGACGTGGATGGGATTCTGTCTCTCCTTCTCTGTGCCCCTCCCCCACTTGTGCTTGCTCTCTGGCTCTCTCTTGCTCACTCGCTCACTCGCTTGCTCTCTGAAAATAAAGAAAGTTAAAAAAAATTAAAATAGAACTACCCTAAAATCCAGTCATCTCACTACTGGGTATTTTCCCAAAAAATTACAAAAACCCTAATTCAAAGGAATATATGCACTCCTGTGTTTATTGCAGCATTGTTACAGTAGCCAAATTATGGAAGCACCCTAAGTGTCCATCAATAGATGAATAAAGAAGAGGTATATACGGAGAATGGAATGTTACTCGGCTATAAAAAAGAATGAAATCTTGCCATTTTCAATAGCGTGAAGGATCTGGAGAGTATAATGCTAAGCAATATGAGCCAGTCACAGAAGGACAAATACCACATGATTTCATTCATATGTGGAATTTAAGAAATAAAAAATACAAATGAAAACAGACTCTGACTATAGAGAACAGATGTTTAGCAGAGAGGAGGTGGGGAGGATGGGTGAAATAGGGAATTAAGAGTACGCTTACCTAGATAAGCACAGAGTAATATATGGAAATGTGGGGGTTTTTTAATGTTTATTTACTTTTGAGAGAGTGTGTGAGTGAGTGGGGGAGGGGCAGAGAAGAGAGAGAGTGAGGGAAAGAGGGACAGAGAGGGAGACACAGAATCCGAAGCAGGCTCCAAGCTCTGAGCTGTCAGCACAGAGCCTGACACAGGACACAAACCCACAAACCGTGAGATCATGACCTGAGCCGAAGATGGACGCTTAAACGACTGAGCCACCCAGTCGCCCCAGTATATGGAATTGTTGAATCACTATATAAGTCCTGAAATGAACAGTGTATATTAACTATACAGGAATTAAAAATTTTTTAAACATAGTGAAAGATACATTAAAAAAATAAAAAATTAGGAGAAATAGCATTGGAACACATTAGAATGACTAGCACACTACAGCTGAAGAGAAAACTTATTTGTATCTGAAGATAGCCAGGAATGCTTTTGTGGGGCCCTGATTTTCAAAACCTAGTGCTTATATAAGGAAGACAAATACATATTGTTTGTGTCTACTGTAAATATTGAAATAGGATCCTTTTTTTGCTAAAGAAATTTCTCCAGAGCAAGGTTTTTTTTGGTTGTTAGAAGATTAAGTCTTTGGGAAAGTAAGAATGTGGTAAGAAAAAGAAATGTAAGTGGGGATTCACAAATACAAAATTATCTAGTATTTTTTAATATTATAGGAAAATTCCTAGGATCTACTGTCTTCCATAGAATTGCAATGGACCTCCCCACATTTAGATTTAGGAGTTTTTGTCATTAAGCAAGGAAACTGTAGGTGTTTGCTGTCTCTGTTATTCTTCTACTAAAACAACTTTCTTACCTAATATTTGTAACTAAAAGGTAATGTGTCTGAATAAGACAATGTTAATTGTCTAGGAGCTTTGTTAAGAAGATTTAATAAAGTATTTAGGTAGCATTCTTCACAATCCTTTCTTGAAGTGTTGTGTGACAAACTGAGAAATAACTTTGCACACGGTGGGAAGCCAGTAGGTTTTCTGCAGGGGGTTTCTACCGAGAGCTGACAGAGGGCATCTTGGCAAATGTTCAGAAACCTACATTAACTTAGTTGGGCCCTGCATGGAACCTCATGTTCAGCAGAATTCTTCTGACCTGCCTCTGCATGCCAAGCTAATCAGCAAACACCTAATGAGCCCACTCCAAAGAAACAGACTCTCTCCCAACCTACTTCATTTTCATACGTTCTCTGGGGGTGGGGAGACAAGACTTCATGAGGACTGATGATGCTGCAAAGACCACAATAATGATAATTAACTTGCTGAATTTAGAAGATTATGCTGTTAATTAGTTGCAAAATAAAGATAAGTAATAGAGCAGCAGATGGTAGGATAACACCCAGGAGAAGGAGGGTTATTACTCTGATGAGCTTTTGTGGCACATATGAAATATGGATCTGACTTTTTCATAAATTGTTTCTAGAGAACATTATGTTTTTTCTTTGAACTATGATGGAGTAGTTTGCTCCTACTAAGTTCTGACAGATGTGATAAAATTTGTTTCCAGGAATGTGAAATATAACATAGAATTTGAAAAGCAAATTATTTTTAGGAGATTATCTCTTAAAATGAGTAAGTTGTATTGGCCAGCACAACAAACCAATCATCCTTTAATTGACACATTTTATATCTAAGAAAAAAAGTTTCAATATAGTAGTTGAGTTTTACATTGCTAAAAATTAATTCCAAATATTAAAACACTAGTCTGCTTGGAAATAGAGTAATAAAGATATTTTAGTTTTCTTTCAAACAGTGCCTCTAGTTTAAAATTATGCTCAAGCTTTATTTTAATTGGACATGTTGGAGAATACAGACCTTATGGATCTTACTGAATTTCTTTGAGTACTCAGTCTTTTCATTTACTTATATTAAATATCCATATGGAGAGAAATGAGCTGGCCAATGTCTGATACGCTTCTTGATTGCTAATATATCTAAAATAGTTAATATTAGGCAAAAACTCTAGTTTGGCAAAACTTTTGTCTAAAATATGTTCAACGAATTAGGAGTCAACAGAATTTCTGGTCACTCTGCTTCTAACTAACTGTGATTCTGGGAAGTAACTTCATTTTTTGGGCCTCAGAAAAGTTAAAGGGACGCCTTTAACTGTAAGTTAGTGATTGTAACTGTAAGTTGGTGATTGGACTAATTATCAATATATCTGCTAGTTCCAAAATTCTATTTTAAAATAAATTTTGAACCAAACTATTTGTCCTTATTTAAGATGTCTCTAGCAAATATATTTGGGTGGATTATAGAAAATCCTTATAAAATTTTTATGAATTCTGTGTAGTGACAACTTTTTTCACCTAACCCATTCTAATTTTTTTTGAGCACACATGTATTTTTATTGCTGTTTAAAAAAAATATATATATATATATATATTTATATATGCAGCTCAGAGCAGTGTTAACCCTTGAAAATCTTTTTCTTAAATTCTGTACCCAGTGGCACACTTTCTAAGTCAGACCCATTGTAATCAATGTAACAGCATGGAGCAAACATTAGAGCTTCCTCACTGGGTGAGTACTGTATACACTGGGGCAGTCAAGAGAGGATAATGAATGAATACTGATGCTGCTTTTAAGTGCTCTATAAGGTAGTAACTTGCCCTACTAAAGATTATTCAAGAGAGTGATGTTTATGTACTTCAGACTCCCCTATGTGCAGTTACTGTATTTCATTAATTCTAAGAGTTAAGCTCTTCACTATAAAACTTTAAATGCTCTTCAGTTCTATGATGTTTTCTACCTAAGGACTTCAAAATGTTTTACCAACACATAATTTACCAAGCTTCACATCTCAACCACTACCTAGATTTATGTACATTTTATATCTAGAAGTGAAAGCCCTAACCTAACACTATAGACTAGGTACTATTTCTTTTATTTTGATGTGTGACATTTCTGTTTTTAAGAGATATAATTATGCAGGCTGACCACCTCCCCAGATTTTCCTCCTTCTATTTATATTGACCTATACTTTCAAACTCCTTTCTACTTTGAGTTCTTTATCATTTAGCCTAAGTAGTCCTACTGGTTGGAGCCAATTACTCCTTTGATCACTTACCTCATTTTGGTTTAATCCATCCACTTCCATACTATCCCTTCAGTTGAGTGTCTCAATTTCATGTGTCTTAGCTACTAAGACGACCTTGGGCAAATGATCTCTGGTTTCCCAATCTGTAAAATAGGGACACTGTCCTGTTAGAAACTCAGTGAAAAAATACTGATAACATGGATGGATCTCAAGTACATTATGCTAAAAGAAAGACGCCAGATTTCAGAAGGCTGTAACACTGTATAAGTCCATTTATATGACATTCTGGAAAAGGCAAAACTTTGGGGATCAGAAAACAGATTAATGGTTTCTAAGGACTGGGGGTGGGAGGAAGAGTGACAGGAATGGAGCATGAGGGAATTTGGGGGGATAATAGCACTGTTTTGTATTCTGATGGTAGGGGGTGGTTGCACAACTGTATGTGCTTGTTAAAACTCATAGGACTATGCACAAAAAAGACTTCATTTTACGATGTATAACTTCTACCCCAGTTAACTTTTATTTTTAAACTATTGACTTATTTTTAAAATCATACCCAGCATCTACAGTGATTAGCAGTAGAGAGAAAATGTCCAGTAACACTTGTCTAGGTATAGTTATTGCCTCAAGGGAAATTTTGGTGGACCTTTTCATATATGCTTCAGTTTTTTCAGGGGTCTGGATCACTTGTAGATGGCATCGTAGATATGCATAGATGAAAACAAACTACAAATTTTGGGATAGTTGTATAATTTGCTAAGTTGCTCTTATTGGAGTAAATGAAAGCAGTTGTCCTAGAATCACCTGGGTGCTTTTCAAAAGCTCTTCTCTCTTTCCCACTTCTCCCTGCCATCGGCAAGGGAAGGGAGAGAGAAAGGTGGGTACAAATCTGTTTTTAGCACCCAGCCAATTATGACTTCTGGGAAGTTTGGAAAGCACTGGATAGACTGCAACACATTTCTCATATCAATTTTGTAGCCTCCTTCCCCCACAGATAATGAAACTTTATTTTGGGCTTAAGGACTACAACTGTTACTGAGAACAATATCAACAATAATAATCCCAGGTCTCTCAGGTGCCTTTCATTGCTAAGATATTATGGTATGATTATCTTGTGCTAATTATTTCATATTTACAGATTCTAACAATAAAACTACCCCAGATATCGCTTGTGCCATTTTTGCCAAAGAATCCAATTTCTCTCAGTTAACAAATACATTTGTTGTTCACCCATGTAGCAAATCCGTGTACCAGTCGCTTAAAAGGGATGCAAAGAAATGTAAGGAAATCTCTGCTCTTGAAAGAGCTTACTGTTTGAGGAACTAAGATATTCACATAGGATACACTTTTGCTGATAGAATAGTAAGTTTTATGCAGATTGTGTTTTTATTAAGAGGTAGCCGTAAGTGTCTAAGGCCTCCTTCTGACACTAGGTTACTCATACCCTGGCAGTGGGTCAGATGCAATTCAGTGAAATGGCAAATGGAACATAGTAGAGGGGATAGACTTCAAACTAAACCTTCTTACTGGAGACAGGGAAGACCTACGGGAGGCAAACCTAGCTGTAGGTTCTAGGAGGAGGTTCAGTCTGACAGTCAATATAGTGGCCTAAAAAATGCAACATCAGGTCATTGTCCAAATAAGCCCAGTTGTCCAAAGTGGGCCCAAATTTGGAAGAGATTTAGGTTTAAGAATCTAGGAGAGCCTAAAAAGATGGAGATTCAGGAATGAAGGGCAAGAAAATAGGTGACAGTGTACATAATTAACTTGTGTTATTTATTTTAGTTGAACGGAACTGGTTATTTTCAGGTAACAGTGTTTTTCACTCCTTCCTCAAAATTGATTAGGATAGCAAAGTATTAAATCCTATAGTAGTACTCAGAAAGACTCAGGAAAGCTTTCCAGAGTGTTTGTCTTACTATTTGTAATGATAAAACTAATTTTAAAGCCAAATGCATTTCTTAACAAATACTTTTTTTTTGGTTAATGAAAGAATACTTTGGGAGTTGGACTTGAGTGGAAAGCAGGGAACTTTTTTTTTTAATTGATGTCTGCATTTCAGAGATTAAAAGCTGCTTTGACCCAGCAACATCCTCCAGTTACCAATGGTGATACTGTCAAAGGTCATGGTAGTGGATTGGTTAGAACTCAGTCAGAGGAATCTCGACCACAGTCCCTACAACAGCCAGCCACATCCACTACAGAAACTCCGGTATGTGTGTTGTTTTTATAATCTACACTCTGTTATCCTTTAAAAAACAAATACTGGGTAACTTAAAGGACTATATACTTTGAAAAAATTACTTCCGGTCATATTTCAAAAGGGTACCAAAAACATTAGGAAAGGTAGTTCAGTGTAAAAGTATTCACACCCAGGGGTGCCAGGGTAGCTCGGTCATTTAAGTGTCCAACTCGATTTCAGTTCAGGTCATGACCTCAGAGTTGTGAGATCTAGCCCCACATCAGGCTCCACGCTGAGTGTGAAGCCTGCTTAAGATTCTCTCTCTCCTTATCCCTGTGCCCCTCCTCTGCACCCATGCTGTCTCTCAAAAAGTATTGACACCCAAAAATAAATAAGTAAATAATTAAAATAGTCGAGCAATTATTACTGCTCAGGACACCCTGTAAATGCTTTTGTCTATGTATGTTGGTCTGACATATCACAAATCTCCACTGACGCTTTTTAACTCATTTTTTGTGGATTGTATTTATGAGATTACTGGCATATATCAAATGTTTTTTTTTTAATGTTTCTGTTTATTTCTGAGAGAGAGAGAGAGAGAGAGAGAGAGAGCGGTGCGAGCAAGCTGGGGAGGGGCAGAGAGAGGGAAGGGAGACCAAGGATCCAAAGCGGGCTCTTCGTGCTGACAGCGGAGAGCCCGATGTGGGGCTGGGATTCACGAACCGTGTGAGATCATGACCTGAGCCAAAGTTGGACACTTTACCGACTGAGCCACCCAGACACCCCAGTCAAATGATTCTTGAATTAAAATGTGAGAGACATTACCAAAGGAGCAGATATATATGCTTTATGGACACTGTTTATACCAGAGGTCCTTTTCATTTACCTGTAGTTTGTGACTGCCTATCAGATGGTTGATAGGTCTGTTATGTCTACAGTGCATTTCTACATGGAAGGGTAACTATTTCTGTTAAATGTTTCAGAACTCTATTTAGAACTTTTATCTTAAGAGATACTTAAACTGTATTAGCATTAGCATTAAAAAGCAAAACTTTGCTATTAAACAGGTAAATGGCAAGTTCTAGATTGCCTCATAAGCATAAGTTTTTAGATAACTGTATTTTATTTTTACAAAACTTAAAGTGGAATGTTGTTATGGTAGTTATCGACTAAACAACATAGGGGCCAAGAGAGAAGGTAAATAAGTGGGTGTGTTTTAATGTCATAATTCAGACATTAGCAAACGGACTCATGGGCCAAATCCACCCATGGCTGTTTTTTTGTATTGTCTGCAAGCTCTGTGTGGTTTTTACATCCTCCAAGTTTATTTAAAAGAAATGAATATATAATTTCTATATAATAATTTCTATATAACTTCTATATAACTATAAAAATGGAAATTTTTATATAATTTCTATATAAAGCTAACCATTATTCCCCTGGATCTGATTTTTATTTGTATCCTTATATCATATTGGATGACAGCTTCATAAGGCAGGACTTTATGTTTGTTTACTATTGTATTTCTAGTTTCTAGGATAGTTCCTGTGTTCTTTTTAATGATGTGTAATGAATGGATCACTGAAAGAAAGGAGAGAAGGAGGAGTATATGCTTTTAAGTAGCCTTAAATTGTGAGGTGTAAAAAGGTACAAATGTAACTCTGTATTTAGTTTCTGCTTATAATACTTGTGATTAGCCTTTGCTGTAATAACTGACTTGTAAATTTAAAAAAAAACAAACCTGTTCTTTCCTATTCAGCCAAATGAGTAAAAGAAAAGACCTGCTATTATCAATAAGTTAAGAGGATGAAGACAAGAAAATATTTCAAGGTTGCCATTCTTGAAACCAGCCATAGAATATTTTTCTAAAAGATTAACTTGCAATTATGTACGTAAAATAAATGATCTAATATAATACTTAATCTTTATTACAATTAAAATACAGTATAAGTTAAATTACCCTCATAATTTTTAATGCTAGTTATTTGGAAAAGAAATTAAATGAGAACCTGTGGTTTTGGAGTTTGTCGAGTGAGAAGTAGTTTGATGATTTCCCTGCAGAGCTTACCTTGATTGAGCTTATATATAAGATTATTGCTTATTATGTAGATTAGAAGATAGAAATTTTATTTATTCACCCCATTTTGGAATGTAATTCCTATTAGGCAAAAAGATTGTTTTCAGGCTTCTTTGGGTCACGTACCTGTAGTCACAAAGTGCTATTTCCTTTGCACTATTTCCAGGGGTTCGTTGTTTCCTGTCTCCCAAGTTCAGGTGTTCCATGGCACAATTTTGGGATTTAAGAAAGGCTTGGAAATGCTTATCGTTCTATAGCCCCAGATACTAGACAGTATCACTAGTGACTGACTGAAAATTTCTGTCCCTGGCTGATCTTAGATAACTAGGCAGATCCGTTGAGCAAGGGGAACCAGTTAAAATTAAAATTTAGACTCCTGTGAGATTCTGCCCACCAGGAAGATGAACATTAATAATCATGTGAACCTGACCCTAAACTTCACAAATTGAAGGAAAGCGGAGTGTACCAAACTATGTATATCCAGTAGTTCCCTCGTCCCACGGTTTAGCTTTCGTGCTTTCAGTTACGCACAGTCAACCATGGCTCAGAAGATGGTCCTCCCTCTGACAGATTGCTAGAAGGCTCATTACTAGTAGCCTAGCACTATGCCACAGTGTCTTTATCATCCACCTTACATCACATCATCACATAAACGTTTTATCTCATATCATCATGAGAAGGGTGAGTATAGTACAAATATCTTAAAAGCAAGAGAGACCACATTCACATAACTTTCATTACAGTATATTGTTATAATTGTTCTGTTTTATGAGTTATTTTTGATCTCACACTATACCTAATTTATAAATTAAACCTTGTAATAGGCATATATTCATAGGAAAAAACGTAGTATATTTTGGGTTTGCTACTCTCCGTGGCTTCAGGCATCCACAGGAGTCTTGGAACACATCCCCTACTGATAAGGGGCACTACTGTACTTTTACTTCTCAATTTTAGAGAAACCAATTTTTAAAAGAAAATTTTACTATTTTTTATTTTTAAAATTTTACTTCAAAAATAGTAAGAAAACGGTTTTTTCATAGTGAATTTAAGTAAGTTATTAAATTTTTTCCTTTAGTACTTCACAGTTTTTCAAAGGATTGTATAATACCATGATGTTAAAAAGTAAAGTTGGAGGAGACTATAGATGCTGGAGAGGATGTGGAGAAACGGGAACCCTCTTGCACTGTTGGTGGGAATGCAAATTGGTGCAGCCACTCTGGAAAACAGTGTGGAGGTTCCTCAAAAAATTAAAAATAGACCTACCCTATGACCCAGCAATAGCACTGCTAGGAATTTACCCAAGGGATACAGGAGTGCTGATGCATAGGGGCACTTGTACCCCAATGTTTACAGCAGCACTCTCAACAATAGCCAAATTATGGAAAGAGCCTAAATGTCCATCAGCTGATGAATGGATAAAGAAATTGTGGTTTATACACACAATGAAGTACCACGTGGCAATGAGAAAGAATGAAATATGGCCCTTTGTAGCAACGTGGATGGAACTGGAGAGTGTTATGCTAAGTGAAATAAGCCATACAGAGAAAGACAGATACCATATGTTTTCACTCTTATGTGGATCCTGAGAAACTTAACAGAAACCCATGGGGGAGGGGAAGGAAAAAAGAAAAAAAAAAAAAAGAGGTTAGAGTGGGAGAGAGCCAAAGTATAAGAGACTCTTAAAAACTGAGAACAAACTGAGGGTTGATGGGGGGTGTGAGGGAGAGAGGGGTGGGTGATGTGTATTGAGGAGGGCACCTTTTGGGATGAGCACTGGGTGTTGTATGGAAACCAATTTGACAATAAACTTCATATATTGAAAAAAAAAAGTTGGAAAAACACAAGATCTATACGTGTTCATTTGTATTACGTTTTCAAGTTTTCCACATTATTTCTGTATAAATGAAAATGTTATACAAACTTTATATTCACTATGGTAGTGAAAAAGTGAGAATCTTATTTTTTTAGCAGGGCTTATTTATTTCAAGGAATTCGTTAAACTGCAGGGTGATTTTCATGTCACCCCTAAATATTGATAATATGCAATGAGACTTAGAAAATATAGTAGCAACCCTTTACTGCCTATGTTCTCACTCACAGCTACAAACATAAAAAGCTTCCATTTGTGTTTATTATAGGCTTCTCCAGCTCACACAACTCCACAGACTCAAAATACAAGCGGTCGTCGAAGAAGAGCAGCTAATGAAGATCCTGATGAAAAAAGGAGGAAATTTCTAGAGCGAAATAGAGCAGCAGCATCAAGATGCCGACAAAAAAGGAAAGTCTGGGTTCAGTCTTTAGAGAAGAAAGCAGAAGACTTGAGTTCATTAAATGGTCAACTGCAGGTAAGGTGCATATATGTAAATGTTGTCTTATTTTTAGTAATTGTGAACTTAGCTCTTCCCTGTTTTTTCCAGTTAGCCATCCAGACATTTTAGCACACAATATTGGGTGTGTGTGGAATCTGTAGTTAAAGCGTAGTTTTATAAACCTATTTGAATACTGAGATGAAGGGTTATAACACTTTAAACACTGACACTATGAAGAAATGTTAAATATAAGTTCTTGTGTGATACAAAAGTGCCAAAACTATCTTGCTTAAACTTTATAAAGTTGTGGTATAAAGTTCAAACAAAGAACCTTGCAATTTAAAATACCACTGGTATTTCGTTTTTCTTATTTTTTGGTTTCTATCACAGCTGTAAAGTTGCTTTAGTAGCATTTTTTGTTCTTAATTTCTTTTGTTCTTTGAATTATAAATTTTGTTTTGTTTATTTAGAGTGAATATAGTGCTCGGAAAAGGTGTCAGATTGACAGCCTTGGAAACTGAAGGGCTCTGATTATCCACAGAACAGGTACAATATGGCCAGTGGCAGTAGAAATCATTTCTACCTGCCAGTTCACTGCAGACAGGTTTCTTAGGAACCTCATGGGATATAAAGGTTTTAAAGCTCTTTCCTGTTGAGTCTTTGGTAAGATTTACAGTGATGGTGTCGATTTCCTTCATGCTCTTTTTTTCTTTCTTCCTTTTGTTTTTGTTTTAATGTTGTGAATATTCTCCGGGAAAATGATGAGCATCAACTAGAAAATTGATGTCAGTGAATTGTACTCGTTACAGTACAATCCTTTCCCAGTTAAAAACGAATCTTTCTGTATAATCATAATTGATGGGGAGACTTGCTCTCTTGTTAAATCTATCTTTAAAGATGTCACCAGTATTAATGTCTGTTTCAATACTTCGGAAAGAGTTTTTAACATCAGACAAAGTATTTAACCTAACGTAAATTTTATAAAAATTTTTTCATATATGAAGCAGTCATCTTTTAAAATTCTCTATTGTGCTTTGGATGAGCTCGAGAACAAATAAATTTGTCTTGAAAAATTTATTTTTAGCCATTTTAACCATTTAGAAAAAAATCTAAACATTTACCACATCACAGAGACTTTAAATACATACTAGGTTATCTTAAACATATATTATCATCATCTGGTGAATTCTTAATCAAGAACTATTTTCAATCCAACTCTTGATTTCAGCTCAGGTCATGATCTCAGAGTCATGGGGCGCGAGCCCTGTGCTGGGCTCCGTGCTAAGCATGGAGCCTGCTTAAGATTCATTCCCTCTCCCTCCCCGCCTCCCCCCTCTCCCCCTAATCCCTTCCTCTAGGGGCACCTGGGTGGCTCAAGTCAGCTAAGCACCTGACCCTTGATTTCAGCTCAGGTCATGAATTCACAAACCATGGGATCCGGCAGGGTCTGCACTGAGATTGCGCTGCTGAGGATTCTCTCTCCCTTTCTGATCCTGCCCCCACACATGCTTTGTCTCTCAAAATAAATAAACTTAAAGAAAGATTCTCTCTCCATAAAATAAAAATCATACTAAAACTATTTTCATAACCTTTTAGGAAAAAAACATTTTTATGATTTTTTGTCCTCTTAAATAAAATGAAACAGATTATAGGTACTAATTTAAAGTTTCAAATATGTTACATTAACGAAATGATTTAGGTGTATCTGTTTCCTTTCTGTTCTTAACAAGATTATTCGTCTAACTGACTTGGCTGTTTTTTAGTTGTACATGAAGCATGTCATTCTCTGTTAGCCTCCACTGCCTTACACATAGAATAGAGATAATGCCTGTTGATCCTACTTCTCTTGAGGGTTTTTTGCATAAATCATTTGAATTAGAATAAGTGCAAGAATTTTTAAGTACATAAATTTTAATTGGTCAATATTTTCCTAATTTGGCTTATTCTTTTTAAGAAGTAAAAATGTTTGAAAACTTTAAAGTGGGATAGAAATATATGGTATCTACAGGGTATTCTTGGACTTCAGATTGGGCCAGTTTTCTGCTGTGACCCAAGGTATGGTAGTACTAACAGCTTTAATGAATCATTGCTATTTCCTTAATTGTATTGCAGCACTGGTCACCATTATCAATAGCAACAGTGCTTTGTTATTTCAGAAAACCTTGGAAAATTCAACATTCGAGACAAATGTATGTAATCCTTACTTCATTCATCTCATGTTTTTTTTCCACCATACAAACTATGATTAAATGTCATTATCTTAAAATATATTTTATGTTTTCCTAATCTGGGTAGAAATTTCTTGATTGGAGGAATAAAGGCAAGATTTATCACCTCAGTAAAAGTTAACAAACGTATCATTTTGAAAGCATGAATCTTTTAAATTGAAGTCCAATTAAAGAAATTCCTAAATTAACCGCTACAGTTTAATAGGACGTTAGTTAATACTTCAAATTACAAACAGAAAAGTAAAATCCATATGTTTAATCATTAAAAACTAAGTGATGATGGCTTCATGGTTAGATAAGAAAGCATTCTTAGTTTTAGAAATGCATATCAGAATGTGAAGATAGGTGAAATGATGTGTTATCAGGGATGTTTTTTAAAATGCTTAAGAATGAAGTTCGTATGTATGTATCAACCTGGGAAATAATCTGTAATATATTATTAGGGGTAAAAAGAAAGTTGCCGCAAACAGCCCTGATGTCCATCGGTGGATGAATGGACCAGTTATGTTATATATGCACAGAATATTATTCAGCCATAAAAAGGAGTGAGAGTACAGAATGTGTATGAACCTCAAAACATGCTTAAGTGAAAGAAGCCAGAAACAAAGTCATGTGTGACTCCGTTTGTATGAAATATTTAGAGGAGAGAAATCCATAGAGACAAATGCAGATTGGTGGTTACCAGTGACATGGGGAGGAGGAAATAGGGAGAAACTGGTTAATGGGTAAGGAGTTTTACTTTGGAGTGACAGAAGTGTTTTATCACCAGATTGGGAGAGGTGGCTGCACAGCATTGTAAACGTACTGAACACCACTGAGTTGTTCACTTTATTTTTGTTGTTGTTTTTTGTTTATTTTGACAGAGAGTGCACATGTGAGTGAAGCAGAGCGAGAGGAGAGAGAATCCCAAGCAGGGATTCCTGACAGTAGAGCCCCATGTAGGGCTTGATCTCACAAACCATGAGATCATGACCTGAGCTGAAATCAAGAGTCGGATGCTTAACCAACTGAGCCACCCAGGCGCCCTGAATTGTTCACTTTAAAATGGTTAATTCTAGGGGTGCCTGGGTGGCTCAGTCGGTTAAGTGTCTGACTTCGACTCAGGTCGTGATCTTGCAGATTGTGGGTTCAAGCCCCGCGTCGGGCTCTGTGCTGACAGCTCAGAGCCTGGAACCTGCTTCGGATTCTGTGTCTCCCTCTCTCTGTCTCTGCTGCTCCCCCGCTGATGTTCTGTCTCCCTCTCTCTCAAAATAATTAACATTTTTAAAAAATGGTTAATTCTAGCTCATGGAATGTCACCTCACTAAATTACTCAAAAAATAGTTGGAGCATAACTTTTTCATTAATAAAAAGTTTATAGTTAGATGAATAAATGTGTAGATATGGAAATCACTATAGGAATGAATCCCTAAATATAAGTGGAATTTTAAGAATGACCTGCACCAGGATGTAACAGTGGTGAAAAGGCTGTTGAGAAGCATGAACGATTTGGGAATAAAGTATGCTTCAGTAATTGTTTCAAGCGGCTATATGGTTTTTATTCATTGTTTTTTAGTTATCAAATAAAATAGCAGTTCTAAAAAGTGACAGATTCTGATTTTCAGAATGTAAAGAGTTAACCTGGATTCAGGGAGGAAAACTTTGTCTCCCAACAGCAAAACTGTTAACTGTGAAGAACAGAATGACTTGTAAAGAAAATTGAATGTCAGAGAAATAATTAAACTCTACTTCATGTGAAAACACTCATCAGTTCTACATTTCCTTAATCCTTCACGTGACATACAGGCGTAGCTGATCAGTATAGTGGGCAGTAATGACCCATGGTTACTTATATATTATAAATAAGTTTTAATGAGTGTTGAGGTGTGACTGTTCATATTTTTACCAAATACATTAGGTTTTAAAGAACGTTAATTATTCAATCTTCTTGCCCCACTCACTGAATTTAATATTTTAGCCTTCTAAAATTGCTGCTAAAAGGCAGTATCATGAAGTTGAATTGGAGACATGGTAATCTAGACCAAAACTTGGATACTGTTGGTTATAAATTATTATATTTTTAAAGGTAATATGTGATTTTTGTGGTCTTTTACTTGAAAGAGTTTCTACCTCTTCATGACTTTGCTTTTTAGTTATACTCATTTTGAAATGTTGTTGTCAGTTTACAATTTCACCCTGTTTCCTTTGTGGACAAAGACAGATTCTTTACTCACCGTAGCTCCTTAACAGTTACTCTGATATAAAACTTGGGAGTTTTTGTCGTGGATTTTGCTTTTGAAACTTAAGTGTTGCAAAATGTGTGTGGAGTAGAAGCTTAGTAAGTTTTTTTAAAAATGGAAGCATTGTTTCATAGCTGGGTACTTGGAAGACTTCACTCATAAGTTGATGACACGGAAAAGGTTTTGTTATTGCTTTGTTGACTTAAAAGGGAACAGAATCAAATCTTTTATTTCTGACACCTAAACAGTATTTTATTTCAGTATTTATCCCTTGAAATAGGAAAGAATAGTGACAGTTGGAAAATACTATACCTGTTTGTTTTAATTCCAAGGTGGGGGTGTGGCGGGGAAGTATTGTGTGCTATCACCGCCTTCCTTCTTTTCCCCTGAGTGTTTAAATTACACTGTAGAGGGGGAAAGGGTGATAGTGATACCACCTCTACTTCATGCATTTTACTAGGAGCCTGAGACCTGGTTCTTCGTTTTAGTAGGCCTTGCTAAAAATCTTTGAGCCTTTACTTCCCCATCTGTCATACTCCTAGAATAAGTACTATTATGAAGATCAAATGAGAGAGAGAGTACAGAGAAGTCTATTATAACGACACTATGCAAATGCTAGTTATTTATTATTCATTCTGTCGTTAAGCAGCTATTGTGTGCAGAGCATGTTATTAGACACAGGAGATACAACATTGAAAAAGACATTGTCCTTGCACTTACAGAATTTGTGGTCTATCAGAGGAGACTGACATGAAACAAAGTATGAGACTAAGGAGAATGAGAAAAGGGTCATTCCCATTCATTTCACAAAGTATTTCCAAAATACTTTTTTTTTTCCTTCTATCGTCATAGACATAAGTTAAATATTTCATTCTCAAGTGTAAGCTTTTGCATCCATGACAGTCCTTGGAACTGTGTGAGGGGAATCTTGATACTTAATCATTGATTTTTGTGAAGACTAAACATGAGGAAAATCATACCTTTAGCAATGAGAAACTCCCTTATTTAATTTGGAGGGGTAGTGTCTAAACTGAAAAGCCAAAGATCATAAATTTATGGAATACTTGGTCCTCAGTCTATAGCCAGTGATCAATGAAAACCTTTAATAGATTACTCATATAAACTAAAAAAGAATTGTTCATTAGTATGTAATTAACCTTTGAGTAGCTACAGATGGAATGAAGCAATGGTACAGACAATGCCAAAGTAATTTACTTTTAGACCAGAATAACAGTTTTTTTCCAGCATCTGTCTTGTCTTATCTTACCAAAAATGTTTTACTTTGACTAAAAAAAAAAAAATCATAACATGGTTTATGATGAATATCTATATAGAATATTTAGGAGAGAGGGCATTTGTGATTTTTTAAATTCTGTGAGATGATACTGTAAAATATGCCAATTTTCATTTTATGTCTGAGAAAAATTAACAGTGTAGCTGTGTTGGTGAGGTTGTGGGCATAAGGAAATCGGGACCTCTGACCAACTTTATATTATTTAAGCAATTTCATTTCACCTTCTTTGGTATTTTTTAACCCTCCCCTGGACATAGAATTACCGTGGTTCTCTCTAGAATAGTACTAAATAGTACTCCGTACTAGGCTGTGTGCTGTACTCTGGGGATACAGAGAGCCAGATAATCCCAATATGGCAGAGGTGATGAACAAGTAAACCAAAAATTAACAATCCTGGTGTGGTGAATACTACATAAATGCGCACACGTATGTATATATGGCTCTGGGAACACAGAAATGGACTCCTAACTTATTTTCCTATCCAAATTTATACTGAGTGGACTCTTAAAGATGAGTGAAAAAATTAGCAAGATGAGAAAAAGGAGAGGAAAGCTTTTCTAGGTAGAGAAAAATAGTGTGTATTCACAAAAACTTCAGTTTGTGTAGTTCAGAACAATTAAATATTTTTTTTCCATAGGTTCAAACTAATGTGAAAGGGTGGTCACAGGTACCAGATTATAAGAGATTATTATAAGATTATACTATATATTCTGGGCTAAAAATACATATCCAACCCTATTTCATATTACAGAAATTAATGAGAGAAACTTATTAGACATGGATCTCAAAATCAAGCTGATGCAGCAGGGAGGGAGGAATTTTGGATAATATGTATTACGTTCTTCATAACGTGGTTTCTTGTGCTTGGTGTCATTAATAAAGAGCTATAATTCATAGGATTGACACTGATGACTGCAGTATTACAGAGAAATGAGTTTTCTAATAAGCAGCTTATTTTTTTGAAGTGAAACTAAAAATTTCCCTCTTATATTTTCATCACCATACACCCATTCTTGTCTCAAATACAATATTTTGAACACAATTTAGCCTTTTAATGTTCCGAGTTATTGTGAGCATCAATTTTTGTTCTGTGCTTTAATGCATTGTTGCAATTTGTTGTTGTGGGGGTGCGAGAAACTATTTGGCCCAAGAGACTTGCTTAAGTTTCATTCTTTGGATTTTTATATTTCTGTCATTGATCAGTTAATAGGATCTAATGAGTCTAATCTTCTAAATAATTCTACATTCAGCTTCCTGGTTAAGAGACCAAGGGGTGGAAAACAAAGTTCCTAAGCTTTTACGTACACATGCTTGTTATATTTCTTTATTTAATTTCGGGTTACTTCAGGGTAATGTAAGTCCAAATAAGTAGATGTGTTTGTAAATTAAGAGTTTTCCTACCATTTTATTAAATTCATATTATGACTCACTCTGGAGTATTGGTAATTATCACTAACTTCTGCATCTTTAATATTTGGGGGTGACCCAAGGGAATTAAATGGACTCCCTTAATTTGGGACTTTTTAATATAGAATCTACCAGATTAACGCCTCCAAAACAAAGGCTGTGAAGTGCTCATTTTTAAATAAGGACTAGGACAAATCACCATTAATTTATCAGATTTAAATTTTGATGTGTACAGATTACCTAGATCAAGGGCAACTAAGTCATCTAGATATTATATCTACTATCATTGGTTCCGTGTCCAACACAGTACTTTGTTGCATTTTAGGTATCCATGATTCTTTGATTATTGTGGTTTCTTCTGTGGAGGTTTTCATAGTTTCCAGAAAACCAGAAACTTGCTTAATTGAGTTTCCAGGATAAATTTTTCACTTTCAAGTGAACAGAGACAGTGAACATTCATTCTGACTCCCTTGATGTTTCTAATTTTTCAGATGATCAAAAGAGCATGCAACATAACTAAAAAAAACCTTCTGCAGGTAACCTGTAATATATAAGCAGTCCCAAGGCAAATGGTAACATAAAAACTTTGAAATATGTTATCCAGTCATGTTGTTACCTCATTTAAATTTTTATAGAAGTTGCAGTCTTTGTACAAATGCTAAAATACAAAAACTGATGTGTACTGATTAAACCTGCTCGAGCAGTATATTTTGTTTATTCCTTGATATTCTGTGAAAGATATCCGATATCCTTAATTTTCACTTGTTATCAGCAGTAAGAAACGTTTAGTCTGATGCTGTTAAGGTACATAAGTTGTTTCTTCTCTAGAGTGAAGTCACCCTGCTGAGAAATGAAGTGGCACAGCTGAAACAGCTTCTTCTGGCTCATAAAGATTGCCCTGTAACCGCCATGCAGAAGAAATCTGGCTATCATAGTGAGTAATGTGCCATCACCTATAGCCTTAGGCTGCGTCGGTGAAATACTGCCAGAGTGAACCACGCTACAGTTAAAAAGACAGAGGCTGCAGTTCTAATACTTAATATTAAATATCAGAACTTCTGCAAGGTTATTATGGAACGGGGAATATACTTTGTAGAATCTAGAGTTTTTGAATTTTCCTGTTTCTAGCCTTTTTTCGAGGGATTACTATACATCAACAAAACAGGTTAATAATTCAAAATATACTGTAAGTACTGATGGTATTTCATCTTCCCAGGGTAACGGTTGGTCTTAGAACGACAGAGTGAAACACTGCTTCTTTTCCAGCCTCCATTGAGTAATTTTTTTTTTAATTAACTATCTTCATTTAACAATATATAGTACCCATTTACAGTATCGGATCCTATTGTTCTTAAATATCAGCATTGTGCAGTTTTTTTTATTGTTGTGAATCTTTATGTTGAGTCTTTTGGTCATAAAAATGCTACAGTAGAACACTGCTTCCATTATCTGCTTCTAAGTTTCCTTTTACATGTTTTCCCCAAAATGAGATTCTTCTGTTTTTCAGCATTTTAGAGGTTAATTGTGCTTTTTCTTTCTTGTAATGTCCTTCTTTTTTGATAAGATGCACAATATTGGAGCCAGCTGTTACTCTTGAATAAATGGCCAATTTTGTCCATCGTACACAAATTTGTAACAAGTAACAGAGCTGGGAAGGCATTAGGCAACATTCATAATATATAACCCACAGCTTTTGTTTTTATGATTTAGTGATATTTCAGGATATTTGTAAATGTGAAGATTGTTTCAACCATATGTATCCACTTCATTTTAATTTGCCAGTGTCAGTAATTCAAAAGAAAGAAACATTTTGTATTGGATGCAAACAGTTCCTCAGGTGCTCAGGATAAAACTTAATGGCCACCATCTTTACTTGTAGTCATTGTAAGCAGTTTCATCAGAATGGGCAATATTTTTTAATTTAAAAGATTCAGTAGATTTAGCAACTCTCTATTGCCATATATATTTAGAACATTGATTTTTGTCAGTTTTGAGCAAATAAATCTCAGTCCTTTGATATCTAGTCATTTTCACAGGATGGTGAAACACATTGTGGAGTAAATTGGAACCATATAGAAATATGTTTGGGGTTTGTATTAACAATGATTGCTGCAGGGATGAGGCCATTATGGCTCCCATCTGACTTAACAACATAATTTCTGATAGAAGCTACTGAGTTCAGCATTATGCATCTATGATTTTCTTAACAAGAGAGCGCTCTTGAATTTTGATAGTTCAAAAAGAATATACAAATGATTCTATAAAATTAGAAGGAAAATGAATTCTTCCGTTGCATCCAACTAAAAATTTATCTCATCTGCAATTTTTTAATCCCATCAGTTTTATCTCTTATCAAGGTAGCATGTGCACAGCAAAGGCAAGCCAATTTTTCATTTTAAGCAACAATTTTATAAAGATATTTTTAAGGTATAAATGTGTGGGTTTATGTGCCATACCCTTAAATAAACTGAAAGTCTAGATTAATAAATTTTTAGGAAATACATATTATGCTAGGTTGTATAGACTGCAGGAAATGAATAACACATTTTGGACGTTTGGAACTATTCCTGCCTTTTTCCTACCTAGTCCTCTAGATAATCAAATGGAAGTAAAATACGGTTTTAGTATAAAATTAGTTCTCTTTAGCTCTTGGGAGATAATTGGATTTTGTAGAAATTGTAAAGTAATTTCTGTTTTCAAGTTTGAAGGAGAAAATCTGACTTTTGTTTAGTAGTCAAGGCAGATGGATTGAGTGAGTACTTACATCTTGGAGAAAATGTGGGGAAGTTCACAAATACTGAACACTATGCATGTCTTAGCACACAGCTATTGCTGATGGTGAACTGTAATAGTAGTTAAGACTTTCGAAACATTTGTGAAGTCAAGGTTTAATAGAAACTAATGAATATTACAAAAATCTGTCAGATAAAGGTGACAGTATAAAAGCACACCATCATACGGTCTCACTTCTAATTGTCAAAGTCCGTGCATCCTAGGATGAAACCCCTCAGGCATGGGAAAACCATGACAGTTGGTCACCTTAAACAGTATGAAATATGAATGAAAATAGGAATATATTTTTGATGTTTGGATTCTATGAAAAATAAAGCACAAGAGTGATCTTACTACCATTGATTCCTATTTTCTAAATCTTGGAGCATAATTAAAATTGTATATTATACTTGCTTCTGTAATCTTAAGTGTGAAGGAAACCTTCTTTGGGCCCTAAATGTAATTGAGAGCTTATATTTTCATTAATGAAAATATGTATGAACATAGGTAGAAAACTTCAGAGCGTGAATTGTCAAACACTTGGGGGTTTTTTAGCTTTAAGTAGGGCTGAAAAGGGCTCTGTGAGTGCAGTAAGAACTCTTCTCTTTCTAGTGCTTATGGTTATGTTGGTGATTTTTCTCTCCTCACCTTCCAGAAGTGGACATAGGTGCAGGTATATCCCTTTATAAAAGTATTTTACATATAAAATGTATAATTATGCCATTTATAAATCGGTACCTGGCACTTTGTATAGCCTAAAGATTTGCTTTGCCTAATTCTGAAAGTCTGGAGATTAGCACTTGTCTTTAAAATGTACTGTTTTAGGGTCGGCTTTAGCTCAAGCGGTTACTTCGCGTGTGGTTACTAAAATGTACTGTTTTATGTTGTCATTGCCTGCACTCTGTATTTACATTTCCTTAGACCTCTCATCATAGATCAGCCTCTTTATTTTTAAATTTTTTATTTTGAGAGAGAGAGGAGTGAGTATGGAGGGGCAGGGAGAGAGAGTCTTAAGCAGGCTCCACGCTCAGCTCAACTGTGAGATCGTGACCTGAGCAGAAATCAAGAGCTGGACACTACTGACTGAGCCACCCAGGCACCTTCGCCTCTTGATTTTTGAAAGCTGGTGTATCCCTAGAACTTAACATTGAGAGGAAGGTCCGTTTGTTTTCATATTGAAGAAGAGACGTAAAGGGGACTGTACTCTTGTCAGTTTGAGTGCCATTGCCAGGGTTTGGGTTTCTTGAACACGTAACTGTTCTGTTGGCTATGTAACTGAATTAGAAATATTTTATAACATTTGTTATTGCCTCATCAGAAAAGGACCCTTTCTACTTTATATAATTTTAAAAGGTTTATTGTGATTTTTTTATCATATCTTGAGGGGTGATTTTGCATTGATAGCAGATTTATAGAGAAGAGGGGATTCTAATTAATATATTTTTAAAAACTGCTTTCCAGAAAATGCATGGATTTGAGGCAAACTTGTCAAAATTCTTTAAGTCCTATATTTCAGAAAACTCTCAAAATGAGTTTTATGTGAACTAAAATCAAGCTGGCCAGGTTTCGCCTTCTCCCATCTCCTGCATCACAAATCATGGAATAAGTCCTGCTTCATAGCGTCCACAGTCTTTTAATAATGGACTTTCAGAATAGGCACCTGGCCACCCGTAAGCAGGCCAGTCTGCATTGTCAGATTTGACAGCCCGCTTGTTACCTTTAAGCACCAAATAAAAATTATTTTAAAGCCAAGTGAAAAGAAAACGAGGGGTTTCTGGGTGGCTCAGTTGGTTAGACGTCTGACTCTTGGTTTTGGCTCAGGTCATGATCTCACAGTTTGTGAGATCGAGCCCCACATTGGGCTGTTCACTGACAGTGCAGAGCCTGCGTGAGATTCTCTCTCTCCCTCTCTCTGCTCCACCTCAGCTCTGTCTCTCTCAAAATAAATAAACTCTATAAAAAAAAAAAGTACGAAAGAATACATCCAGTATGATACAATTTTCAGAATGTTCAAAAGTTAAATGCTACTTTCTAGGGATGCATACCTATTTGGTAAAACTTCGAACAAAAAACAAGGTAATGGTTAAAGAGCTATCAGAACAGTGATTACCTTTGATGAGGAGAAGAGCCTCCAGGAAGCATCATTGTTATTGGCGGTGTTCTCTTAAGCTGGGGGCTAGGTTCACAGTTATCATTGGTCCATGTTATCATTCTATAAGTTACGTACACTGTAACTACCGGTGTGGTGTGCGTATCAGAGTTTTCACTAAATGAAATTCCTGGATTTGATCCTGTTAAAATGAGAAAGATGTAGGAGATGCATTGTTCCGTCCTAAAAGTTGGTAGATTTTCACAAGTACACAGAATGCCTCTTTCTGAGTATCTTCCATTGTAGTTTCTAGAGTTTTATATAATTTTTTATTTGAATCCCAATTAATTCGTGCAGCTCTAACAGCTGGTGGCATTTAGATTCTAAATATTGCTCATTCTCATGTGTATGCATCATTAGAGTCAGGTGTTGTAATCACCCATTGCTGCCATCGATGGAAAGTCAGCCAGAATAAATATAGTTCTAGAGAATGCAGAGGGAGTAATTTGAAAATGCAATTTGTATGGAAGAATTCATTTTGTTTATGCGTGTGGGTATAAATTTTCTTATCTTTTAATAAGAATGGCATGTAGGCAAACAGACCGGTTGTGTTAAATTGTCGTTACTTGGTAAGGGTCTGATTATATCTGTAAGAGTCTGTCTCCCAAATTCCTACCTGACTTTCCTTAACACTGTTGAGCAAACATGTCCTCGGCTCGGTTCTGTGAGCTGGGCACGCAGATGCTTCCGTGTGCATGGCGAGGCCTTCACTTGAGCTGCTGCAGGTAAAATCGGAAAGCCACCTTTTGGTTTGCTCAGTTCCAGTCATACCATCGTATCTAAATAACCGCTTTTGTCAAACCCTGACTCTTTACTCTTGTGTGTTGACGACCTACTGATACATTCTTACAGCTGTTTTTAAGAAACCGTGATTCTTCTTTTTTCCCGCTCAGCTGCTGATAAAGACGATAGTTCAGAAGACCTGTCAGTGCCAAGCAGCCCGCACCCTGAAGCTATACAGCATAGTTCTGTCAGCACATCCAATGGAGTCAGTTCAACCTCCAAGGCCGAAGCTGTGGCCACCTCAGTCCTCACACAGATGGCGGACCAGAGTACAGAGCCCGCGCTGTCGCAGATTGTTATGGCTCCTGCCTCCCAGTCACAGCCCTCAGGAAGTTGATTAAAAACCTGCGGTGCGGCAGTTTTAGATACTCATTAGTGACTTCAAAGGGAAATCAAGGAAAGACCGGTTTCCGTTGATGCGAAATCTGTGGTTGTAAATTTTTTTTTTTACTTGAAATTAAATTTGGCTCTAAAGTTGGTGTAGCGGCAGTTGATGATCAGCCTGAACAACAGTTTTTAGTCTCTGGAAAAAGACTGATTTTGCTTTTTTTATAAATATTGTTAGATTTATTAATTTTCTGTGCTCAATGTGTAAATTGTATTATAATTCATTGTGGTTTATTTCACTTTTAATTTGGTGGTGTTTTAATAAATGGGGGTGTTACTGAGTCTCTTCCCACTTCCATTTCTTTTGACCACCTCTTACCCTCAACTGTGATGGTAGTATTGTCATATCATTTATACCAAAGTTCTGCATCGTCCCTGTTGACTTTGTAATGTTAACAAGGTCATAAAGCACTAGCAAGAGAAAGATAGAAATTTGCTTTTAATCTTTTTGCCTTTTATTTTGCACATTATGCAAAAGGAAGAACATTAGAGAACACTTTTTAAGTGAGTGAAACGTGGTAAAAGACATACAGTGCTTTTATGCACCCTCAAACTAAATCAAGGTCATTTGTCGTGTGTTTTCTTTAAGATTTTAAGTAGACAGGAATTTTGGAATCCTCCAACATTTCAAAAGGACTATTTTTCAAGTCTTAAATTCAGTATTTTAAATCCTATGTTTTGAGGCTAATAAAACATGAAATTATATCATCTATGATACAGGGTTATCAGATAGCTAATAATTTTTTGAAATTAGGTTTTGTGTTTTTTTGCAGATTTCAGGTTACAAACTGAGAAGTTTATGCATAATCAAGTATGGTGTGGTTGCCAGAAAAAGCCTAAAAATTACTTAGAAAATTTAAGGCTGTTTGCCCCCATTGTCTTGTACTTGCAAGCTAACTTGTACTTATTCTTGTGAAAGCACTGTCATCTTTTAGTAGCAAATTTTGATAATGTTTCTCGTGGGAAAAAAAATCAGTATCTATCTTTAGAACATTGTAATTATAATGTGGGAAGCAAGAGTGGGTGTGTGTGTGTGTGAGAGAGAGAGAGAGAGTGTGTGTGTGTATGTGTGTTATGTGTGTATGTTTCTTTCAATAGTTTATGCCAGCAGTCTTTGCTTGAATGTTTAACGATGCCTTCGGTGTGATGCTGGCCGATAGATGATTGCAATTTAAAATGTCATTACTGTGCAGGCTTGGATAACTAACATTCCATGATGTAGTTCGTTTCTGAGGAGATGATTGTAGGTACACTTTTCTCAATATCCAATCATCCGTGGGATACTGAGTTTTCTAATGTGCCATTATCTATTTTTATTCTCCAGTTATGTTCAAGATACAGTACAATATTTTAAAATAGACTAAATTGTGAAAAATAAAGTAGTAGACGTGTGTAAGAAAACTTTGTAAAATAGTTACGAGTCCTACCCAGTAGCAACTTCTGGCATTCAAGCAGGATTCCATTATGTAAATATCTGTAACGCATTTATAATAAGCTGTGTAGTCTGTTCTGCATCTATACTACACTATTTACGAATGTCTCGGTGCCATCTCCTAACGAGACTGACCTTTTAAAAACCTATGTCGAATATCCTTGGTAATTCAAGGAACTATCCCACCTGCCTAAGTTCCAAACTGGGAAACATTCAAATTATACAAATGACATTTCAGGACTTTTAAGTATGAAGATAATAGGATTTTTATTGTTTGGCTTATCAAGAGTGAGCGTTTTTAGTTGATAATTCTACTTCTAAATTTTTTTTTATTTTTAACTGATTTTGTAATTTAAAGCAATGAATTTCTGATCATGATTTTCTCATAGTTATGCTAAGGAGTTGATCTCAAAGGCACAAAAATATGAATTCTGCAAGAAGGCAATTTTTTATTGTAAGTTTGGATGGGTTAGGAAAAGCCTCAACTTTTCACTCTCCTAAGTCCTTCAGTACATTTTTCTTTCATTTTATTATTTATGCAAGTTAAAGTTTTTGGTAACAGGAATTCTTGCAACTGTAAAATAAAACTACATAGATGTAAGAAGTCATGTAAACGGTTAATGAACTTACCAAGGTTAGCAAAACTTTCATTGTAAATCAGTCTGTGCTCAGCAAATGAAAATCATTCTTAGTTGTATAAACACAAATTCCATTTTGACTTTCAGGATGTCGCACTACTTCTGTACCTAGCATTTTGAGTCCTTACATTTGCAATGTTACACAAACTGTACTACTTTCTTTTATGTGCAGTTTGCATGAGTAAACCATCAGAGAATAAATTCTATCTTTAAATTATGTTCATAATTTGCTTGTCCTTACCTCTCTTTCGTAAAGTAACAGCACTTGATAATATGCTTTCCGCCCCCTTCAGGATGTTTGTTACCTGAGAAGAACCGGATAGTCTTTCTATTTCTGTGATAAAATTCAGTCCTCCTTAAAGACGTTTCAACTGCAGGGTGCTCAGGCCTTGTCCTCCTCTGGATTCATTAAGCCCCAGCCAGATACACTGAACTTTTAACTTTTGTCCCCAGCCACGAACATTCTCTCAACGACACCCATACACCCGTCCGCCCGCCTCTGGCATCTCTTGGCAACTGCCTGACAAAACATCTTAAACGTAACACGTCCAACGTTATGTGCCAACCATTATAGTTCAGTTACAACAAGTGTAACACGTCCAGCACTGACTCCTTAGCAACCCCCCCCCCACCTTCCCGTGAAGTGTGCTTCTCCAGCAGTCTTTCATAAGACACTTGATGACAGCTCCCTTCCAGTTGCTTAAGCCAGGACAACGGTGGTGGTGTCTTTGATTTCTCTCTTCCCACCTCCAAACTATCAGGAAATGCTGTTGGATTTACCGTCAGAACAATCCAGAATTCAACCACTTCTCCCCCTGTACAGTGCTGTTGCTCTGTACCCTTATCGTTCACCCAGTTTACTGTATCTGCCTAGTAACTGCCTCCTTGCTTCCACCCCTCCTCCTTCAGCCCATCCTCAGTACAACTAGAATGGTACTTTTCAAATTAAATCAGCTTGTGGTGCTCCATCTACTCCAATCCTGGAGCAGCTCGCTGCACTCAGAGCTGCAGTCCATACAGTGGCCTGCAAGATGGTTTGGTCGCCATCCCGGTGCTGTGCTGGCTCTGAACCCCTCTACCTCATTTTATTCAGTGAGTGAGAGCTACTCAGCGTGTCACTCGTTGTTCTGGGCACATGGAATGCACCAGGAGCCCAAACACAAAAATCCGTGCCTTTGTGGATAGAGCTCCATTCCAAAGAGGGTTGAGGGGGTAAGTGTTGGGAACCACAATTAACCTAATACAAATGCTAAAAGTGGTCAGTGCTAAGTGAAGAAATTAAAGATGGAGAGCATGTGAATTGATATTTTGGTCTTGTTCAGATTGAGCCAATCTGAAGAGATGCAAAAAAAATCACATGGCTATTTTTTAAGGTACATGTTCTAATGAAGGTACTTAATCTGGGTTACATGATATTAGATAAAAGATTTCATGAAGACAAGCTGCTGATACCTAACAAAATTTGATGAAAATATTAAAAGGTCAAACTCATTGTTTGCATTGATTTGTTTCAGAGGACAGGAAAGATGATCTTGTCTCTGGCATGTACTTACTGTTAAATGTAGTTTTATTACTTCTACATCTCACACTGTAGCGCTTAACACTTGACATTAAGAATTCGCTTGTGAGAATATAACTATAGGAGAAATCTGTTTACTTGTAGGCCTTCATTTGTATAAATATACACTTGCACAGACACAGGGGAAAAAATGCCTAGAGAACACAGTTATCCAAAAATTTAGTTCTAAAAGACATTTAGAAGAAAACATTTTCTAGGGGCACCTGGGGCGCTCAGCCGATCAAGCATCCAACTTCGCCTCAGGTCATGATCTCACAGTTAATGAGTTCAAGTCCCACGTTGGGCTCTGGGCCGACAGCTCAGAGCCTGGAGCCTACCTCGGATTCTGTGTCTTCCTCTCTCTGCCCCTCCCCCACTTATGTGCTCTCTCAAAAATAAACATTTAAAAAGTTAAAAAATTTTTTTAATCTGACATTTTCTAGATTATCTTGACCACAGGATAATGGTTACTTTTTAAGGCAATTCATACTCTTTTGTATCTCATGTAGTTATGAGAAATCGTTTCTTTAAACTATTAAATACAAATTTGTTTCTGTAATTCTCTCCCACAGTTAAAAAAAAATACAGGTCTTTCCAAGACTAACAACAGACTTCTACATGGGTGCTCATTGAAGCTAAGTATCATGATCCTAGAGAGCTAGCATCTTTCTGTGTAGAGAAAAACCCACACAAAATTTAGAATGAGGACCTTTCTGGAAAAAGCAATCTACCATCTAAGTAAGTGGTGAGTTGCCAATTCCATGTATTGCCATAGAAAAAGCACAGTCAGTGAAAATGTTTCAAAATTAAAGGATTTATTCTGAAATAACAAAGGCCACGTGACATTGAAACCTACAATAAAAAGTATATGCATAGTTTTATTCTATTGTAGCAGTCTAAAGTACAGAATCAAATGTTAATAGTAAAATAAATTATCAAATGTGTCACAGCACTCTAGAAGGGTTTTGTTATTCAATAATGGGACAGTGAGTTGCATCTTTTATCATCAAATGCACATGCACATTTTTCCAGTGGCTTTCTGAGAAGAGGAAGTCATTAGTATATGGTCATGATCACAATGCCTTCCTTTGCCTCTTTATTTTGCATTAAATTTTAAATGTAAAGCAATTCCTTCAGCTAGAATGTGTTTAACAAAATGGTTGCCATGGTTTTATCATTACCTCAATTATTTGGGAAGCATTTTTAACTATGTCCATTATGTCGAATAAAGGTTGGTTTGCTTTATTCACTTACATTAGGTTTTGCATCCCCCACCAAAAGAATGCTCTCCCAAGGAGGAGTTAAGGTGACGGAGCAGCATGGAGACCCTGAGCTTGTCTGGTCCCTGAAACACAGCTAGATCAGTGCCAAACAATTTTGAACTCTAGGAAACTGATCTGAGGATTCACACAACAATCTGCATAACTTAAGCCATAGAATTTGGTAGGTACATGGTACAGAGAGGTGAACTGGGGGAGAGGAAAGCTGCAGAGGGAAGGGAGGTGTTTTTGGCGGAGAGAGGACAGAGCAAGGGGGAGAGTGTAGTGTATCGTGATTGTGCGACAAAAGCATTCCCCAAAGCTACCTGGCAAGAGACAGAGAGAGAGTGAAAACACAGGCGAGACTGAACAAGAAATCTGTTCCCAAAACCATTGATGGGGAGAAAGGAGAGGGTTTCAACACCACCAGGATTCTATAAACAGGGGAGTGCAGAGCCTGAAGTTCCGGACCTCAGTGCTGGGCAGTGCTCTGGTGAGGAAGCAGGGTGGATGTCCAGGAGCAGGCAGAGCAACCTGAGGGGGTCTGTGTGCTACACAGAAGCAGTTCCCCTACTTGGAGTGCATTTGGTAGAGGCCATACAGCCTCCCCATAGGCAAAGGTCCCAGTGAACTCTGAAGAGCAGCCATGTTTGCTGGTATTGGGATAAAAACACCAGAGTACAGTGAAACCTGGCAACAGCTGTATGTTGTAATTTGCCATAATCTCTGAACCCCTGCCGTTGAACAATCACCCAAACGCTTCTGGGGCAAGCCGGCACCTGGCCATTGCTTAGCAAGACCTCCACCAGAGAGTCGGTGTAGATGGGTCTAAGCCCCAGGGGTCTCCGAAGTGTAGGGTTTTGAAACACAACTCCGTCTGAGATAAAACACTGGAAGAAGGTGCTGCCTGGCAAGCGGACAGCTTGGACAGGGACAGGGTAGAGGTGGGGAGTGGACAGAGGCCTGAGACAAAGGAGGGGTGCTTGATCACAGGTCGGTGAGGGCAAAGAATTCCTGTGCCAGAGACTAGGGAACTGGGTGGAGCCATTTCCACCTCTCTCGTGCTCACACACGTGCATACCAGCATGCGCACCACACTGATCCACCCCAGTAAGCTAAGTGGTGCCACTTAGTTGAGAATGGAGCCGTTACACCAAGCCCAGCTGCGCCCTCCAACCACATCCCCCAGAAGACCAGCACAAGATACTCCACCTGCTTAGTGTACAGACTATAGAGTGCTCCACAGTTTCAGTTGTAGGGGAAACTGGATATAACTTCATTTGGGTTTCATTCTGTTTGCTGGCTCATTTATTTGTTTGTTTTCTTTGCTTCTATTTTTGCTTAAATTTTTTTTTCTCTTGTCTTTCTTGGATACAGAAAGATAAAATACTTTTTTTAATTTTTTATTTTTTCTAAATTTTTATTCTATTTCATTTTATTTTATAATTCTATTATATATTTTTTTAATTCTTATTTTCTCACTTTTTTCTTCCCTTTCCCTTTTTTCCTCTATTCTATCAAGCTACTTTCAAAAGCAGACCAAAACACACCTAGGATCTAGCTTCCTTTATTTGATTTTTGTTTTGTTTTTAATTTTTAAATTTTAACTTTATATTTTATTAATTTTTTTCTTCCTCCAAATGACAAAACAAAGGAATTCACCCCAAAAGAAAGAACAGGAAGAAATGACAGCCAGGGGCTTAATCAACACAGATATAAACAAGATGTCTGAACCAGAATTTAGAACCACGATAATAAGAATACTCACTGGGGTTTAAAAAAGCATAGAAGACACCAGAGAATCCCTCTCTGCAGAGATAAAATAAATAAAATCTAGTCAGGCTAGAATTAAAAATGCTATAACTGAGATGCAATCTTGAATGGATGCCACAATGGCAAGGATGGACAAAGCAGAGCAGCGAATTGGGGGTATATATGATAAAATTATGGAGAATAATGAAACAGAGAAAAAAGAAGGAAACAAAGGCAAAAGATCATAATACAAGACTTAGAGAACTCAGTGACTTATTAAAAAGGAATAACATCTGAATCACAGGAGTCCCAGAAGATGAAGAGAGAAAACAAGGGGCAGAAGGTTTATGTGAGCAAATTATAGCAGAAAACTTTCCTAATCTGGGGAAGGACACAGACATCAAAATCCAAGAAGCACAGAGAACTCCCATTAGATTCAACAAAACCCGACCATCACCAAGGCATATCATAGTCAAGTTCACAAAATATACAGACAAGGATAGAATCATGAAAGCAGCCAAGGAATAAAAGTCCTTAACCTATAAGGGAAGAGAGATCAGGTTCACAGCAGACCTATCCACAGAAACTTGGCAGGCCAGAAAGGAGTGGTAGGAAATATTCAACATGCTGAATTGAAAAAATATGCAGCCAAGAGTTCTTTATCCAGCAAGACTGTCATTCAAAATAAAAGGAGAGAGAGAATTTCTCAGACAAAAACTAAAGGAGTTCATAACCACTAAACCAGCCCTGCAAGAAATGTTAAGGGGAACTCTTTGAGTGGAGAAAAGACAAAATAAAACAAAAAAGACCAAAAGCAATAAAGACTAGAAAGGACCAAAGAACATCACCAGAAACCCCAACTCTACAGGAAACACAGTGGCACTAAAATCATGTCTTTCAGGACTCCCTCTAAATGTCAATGGACTAAATGCTCCAATCAATATACATAGGTATCAGAATGGATAAGAAAACAAGGCCCATCTATATGCTGCTTACAAGAGACTCATTTTAGACCTAAAGACATCTGCAAATTGAAAATAAGGGGATGAAGAACCATCTATCATGTTAATGGTCATCAAAAAAAAAAAGCTGGAGTAGCCATTCTGATATCAGACAAACTAGATTTTAAAATAAAGATATAACAAGAGATGAAAAAGGGCATTCTATCATTAAGGGGACTATCCACCAAGAAGATCTAACAATTGTAAATATTTATGCCCCCAACGTGGAGCACCCAAATATATAAATCAATTAATCATAAGCCTAAAGAAACACATTGATACTAATACTATAATAAAAGGGGACTTAAACACCCAACTTACAACAATGGACTAATCATCTAAGCAGAAAATCAACAAGGAAACAATGGCACACTGGACAAGATGGACTTAACAAATATATCCAGAACATTTCATCCTAAAGCAGCAGAATACACATTCTTCTCAAGTGCACATGGAACATTCTCCAGAATAGATCACATGCTAGGTCACAAATCAGACCTCAACAAATACAAAAAGATCAAGATCAGACCTTGCATATTTTCAGACCACAATGCTATGAAACTCAAAATCAACCACAAGAAAAAATTTGGAAAGAACATGAATACTTGGAGATTAAAGAACATCCTAATAAAGAATGAGTGGGTTATCCAAGAAATTAAAGAGGAAATTAAAAAGTACATGGAAGCCTATGAAAATGAGAATCCAACAGTCCAAAACCTCTGGGATGCAGCAAAGACTGTCATAAGAGGGAAGTATATAGCAATCCAGGCCTTCCTAAAGAAGGAAGAAAGTTCTCAAATACACACCTAACCTTACACCTAAAAGACCCGGAAAAAGAACAGCAAATAAAGCCCCAAACCAGGAGAAGAAGGGAAATAATATCAGAGCAGAAATCCGTGATACTAAAAAATGAATCAATGAAGTTTAAAGGACAACAACAACAACAACAAACAACAGTAGAACAGATAATGAAACCAGGAGCTGGTTCTTTGAAAGAATTAACAAAATTGATAAATTCCTAGCCAGATGGATCAAAAAGAAAAAGGAAAGGACCCAAATAAATAAAATCACAATTGAAAGATGAGATATCATAACCAATACAGCAGAAATACAAACAATAATAAGAGAATATAATGTGAAGTTATAGGCCAACATATTTGTCAATCTGGAAGAAATGGACAAATTCCCAGAAACATATAAACTACCAAAACTGAAACAGGAAGAAATAGAAAATTTGAACAGACCCATAACCAGTAAAAAACAATTGAATCAGTAATCAAACATCTCCCAACAAACAAGAGTCCAGGGCTGGATGGCTTTCCAGGGGAATTCTACCAAACATTTAAAGAAGAGTTAACGCCTATTCTTTTGAAGCTGTTCCAAAAAATAGAAATGGAAGGAAAACTTCCAAACTCATTCTACGAGGCCAGCATTACCTTGATTTCTAA
The DNA here is from genome assembly GCF_016509475.1 of Prionailurus bengalensis. Taxonomy (NCBI): domain Eukaryota; kingdom Metazoa; phylum Chordata; class Mammalia; order Carnivora; family Felidae; genus Prionailurus; species Prionailurus bengalensis. The sequence goes on along the minus strand of NC_057345.1, from coordinate 164,160,345 downwards.
ACCGGACAAAGACCCCACTAAAAAGGAGAACTACTGGCACTTTCCCTAATGAATATGGATGCAAAAATTCTCAGCAAGATACTAGTAAACTGGATCCAACAATACATTAAAAGAATTACTCACCACAATCAAGCGGGATTTATGCCTGGGATGCAGGACTGGTTCAATATTCACAAAATCAATGTGATAGGTCACATCAATAAAAGAAAGGATAAGAACCACATGATCCTCCCAATAGATGCAGTAAAAGCATTTGACAGAATACAGCATCCTTTCTTGATAAAAACCCTCAAGAAAGTAGGAGCGGAAGGGTCATACCTCAAGATCATAAAGACCCTATATGAAAGACCCAGCTGATATCATCCTCAATGGGGAACAATTAAGAGCTTTACCCCTAAGGTCAGGAACACAACATGGATGTCCATTCTCACCACTGTTATTCAGCATAGTGTTGGGAGTCATAGCCTCAGCAATCAGACAGCATAAAGAAATAAAAGGCATCCAAATCAGCAAGGAGGAAGTCAAACTTTCACTCTTCGCAGAGAACATGATACTCTGTGGAAAACCCAAAAGACTCCACCAAAACACCGCTAGTACTGATACATGAATTCAGCAAAGTCGCAAGGATATAAAATCAATGTATAGAAATTGATTGCAATTGTATACATCAATAATGAAACAACAGAAACAGAAATCAAGGAATCCATCCCATTTACAACTACAGCAAAACCATAAAATACCTAGGAATAAATTTGACCAAAGAGATGAAAAATCTATACACTGAAAACTATAGAAAGCTTATGAAAGACATTGAAGATGACACCAAAAAAAATGGAAAACATTCCATGCTCAAGGGTTGGAAGAACAAATATTGTTAAAATGTCAATACTACCCAAAGCAATCTACATTTTCAGTGCAATCCCTATCAAAATAATACCAGCATTCTTCACTGAGGTAGAACAAACAATTCTAAAATTTGTATGGAATCACAAAATACCCCGAATAGAAAAGCAATCCTGAAAAAGAAAAGTAAACCTGGAGGCATCACAATTCCGGACTGCAAGCTGTGTTACAGCTGTAATCATCAAGACAATATGGTACTGACAACAAAAAGAGACACAGATTAATGGAACAGAATGGAGAACTCAGAAATGGACGCACAAACGTACGGCCAACTAATGTGACAAACCTGGAAAGAATATCCAATGGAAAAAAGACAGTGTCTTCAGTAAATGGTGTTGGGAAAACCAGACAGCAAAATGCAGAAGAATGAACCTGGACCACTTTCTTACACCATACACAAAAATAAACTCAGAATGGATGAAAGACCTAAATGTAAGACAGGAAGCCAGCAAAATCCTAGAGGAGAAAACAGGCAACAACCTCTTTGACCTTGGCCACAGTAATTCCTTACTTGACATGTGTCTAGAGGCAAGGAAAACAAAAGCAAAAATGAACTATTGGGACCTCATTAAGATAAAAGGCTTTTTGCACAGCGAAGGAAACAATCAGCAAAACTAAAAGGAATGAGAGAAGGTATTTGCAAATGACATATCTGATAAAGAGTTAGTATCCAAAATCTATAAACAACTTATCAAACTTAATACCCAGAAAACAAATAATCCAGTGAAGAAATGGGCAAAAGACATGAATAGACACTTCTCCAAAGAAGACATCCAGATAGCTGAAAGACACATGAAGAAAATGCTCAACATCAGTTATCATCAGGGAAATACAAATCAAAACCACAGTGAGATACCACCTCACACCTGCCAAAATTGCTAAAATTAACAACTCAGGAAACAACAGATTTTGGTGAGGATGTGAAGAAAGAGGAACACTTTTGCACTCCTGGTGGGAATGAAAACTGGTGCGGCCACTCTGGAATACAGTATGGAGGTTCCTCAAAAAATTAAAAATAGAACTACCCTATGTATGACCCAGCAATTGTACTACTAGGTGTTTGTCCAAAAGACGTAGGAGTGCTGATTCGAAGGGCCATATGTACCCCAATGTTTATAGCAGCTCTATTGACAATAGCCAACGTATGGAAAGAACCCAAACGTCCATCAACGGATGAACTGATAAAGATGTGGTATATATATACAGTGGAATATTAGTCAGCAATGACTAAATGGAATCTTGTCATTTGCAACAACATGGATGGAACTTGAATGTATTATGCTAAGCGAAATAAGTCAAAGAAAGACAAATATCACATGATTTCACTCTTATGTGGAATTTAAGAAACAAAACAGATGAACATAGGGGAAGGGAAGGACAAAGAAGATAAAAACAGAGAGAGAGACAATAAGAGACTCTCAAATACAGGGAACAAACTGAGGGTTGCTGGAGGGGTGGTTGGGTGGGGGGATAGGCTAAAAGGGTGAGGGCCATTAAGAAGGACACTTGTTGAGATGAGCACTGGGTGTTGTTATATGTAAGTGATGAATCACTAAATTCTATTCCTGAAATCATTATTATACTGTAAGTTAACTTGGAATTAAATTCTAAATCAATTTTTAAAAAAAGGAAGGCTCTCTCAAAGGAGGACCTTTTAAAATTATTTTTGCTAATTTTCTAAAGGCATGTAAATTAGGAAGAAATTCTGTTTTCTATAGCTTGACAAAAAAATTAAGCAATAATTATTTAATGGGGTTTACTTAGCAGAATGTGAGATGAGAGTGTTGTCTATTATAAGTTTCTCAGAATTGGGAACAAATGCATTAGGTTTAGGAGGAAATAAAATTTGTTAATACATTATCTTCAAAAGTAAACCTTTTTGCATTATCTATTATTACTGCATTATTTATCTTGTTTGATTTTTTTCTACCAATAATTTTTTAATTTAAACACGTAGCTAAGTTTCTCTGTCCAAAATTGTCCTAGGGTCTAGTTTGAATAACATCAGTGAAAAATAAAATGAGGTAATACAACTATTCTAGCATTAATTAATTTGGACATTCAAAAAACCACTCAGATTATTATTGACTTTCCCCAACTGCTAAATTTTTAGGAAAGTACTTCTTTTGCATCTTAGTTTATTCAGCTCATAGTTTCTGAAGTGACTTCCGGCGCCACGAGGCCATCTGCAAAAGCATAAACAGCCTTGTCAATAGCTCAACGTATTGCAAGCAAAACTCTTCAGACCTTTCCCATGATATTAAAGGCAAAATATTTTTTATGGACTAGGGTGTATTTGTGACACGGTAACATTAGGTGACAATTTTGAAAATAAGGTATCTTTCCACTATCATTTTCATTAATAAGTGTCCTACTTACTTGCAGATGCCATAGGAGTACCTCAAAAGTAGTGAGCTATTGTTGAAGAGGACATTGCTCCATAAGTTGAGAACTTGCATGAGAGACATCTGTAGGCCTGCCATAACTAGTAGTGCAGAGGCATATATAAAATCATAGATAAATATTAAAAAAATATATTTTAGAATTATTTTATTTCTGGGAGAGCAGAAGCCGGGGGGGGGGGGAACAGAAAGAGGAGGACAGGGGATCTGAAGCAGACCCTGCACTGACAGGCTGACAGCAGTGAGCCCGATGTGGGGCTCAAACTCACGAAACTGAGATCATGACCTGAGCCGAAGCCAGACGCTCAACCGACGGAGCCACCCACGGGCCCCAGTTTTAAAATATTGTAACCTCTTGCTTAAAATTCTCCCCCCGCCACAATCTCTTACCAAAATTTCGAATATAAATTTAACTTAGGCTTCTGTTATTTCTCTTGCTGGTGAAGGTACTTATCAGTATTGGCCCACTGAATGACAGGCCATGGAAGAGAAGAATTTGGCTAGTAAGTACCAGTGAACTGCCACTTTGTGCTGAGGTGTTGGACTATAGGGCCCACAGTAGAAATAAAGACCAGGATCCTACCTTCAAGTAGAATGCATTTGGAAAAAGAGCATACTTGTGACACCTATGACAGGAAATAGTCCCAGTCTATAATTTAGGAAACAGGCTTTATAAGTTCAGAAAAGGAGACAGACTAACATTAAATTTGAGCTTCACCTTAAATTGTGAATGAGATTGGGGTAGAAAGAAAACAAAGGTGAAGACACAAGTTTAGATAAGTATGTTCATAGGACAATGGAGAAATAGGAAAAAGATTAGGAATAACAAATGATGTTGCATAGCTACAATTATAGAGGGCCTTCAAAGTTCATTGAGACTACAAAACCTAGGAAACCATTGACTTTCCAAAAAGGGACATGAGGAAAGTAGTTTAAGAAATAGACAATAGGAAGGCTGGCCCACATGGAAACCAGCTGCAAATTGCAGGAATTCAGCCATGAGTTGTGATAAGGACTGGGAAAGAAGGGCCAATAAGTAGCTAAGGGAATGGGTGTAAGGAATATTTTGCAAGAAATGCCTATAGAATTTATAGACTAAAAGAGAGATGATGAAAAAAAAAGTCAGAAGACTCCATTTTTCAGGCTTGAAAGATGGGAATAGTGGTGTCACTTATAAAAATAACTTGGGAAAGGGAGACAGTTTGGGAAGGACAAGTGAATAGTATTGTGGAGACTAAATGTAAATGTCTATACTCCATCAAAAAAAAAAAACTACTAGAAGCAATGACTGAATTCAATAAGGTCACAGGATACAAAATCCATATACAGAAGTCTGTTGCATTTCTATACACTAAGAATGAAGTAGCAGAAAGAGAAATTAAGAAAATATTCCATTTATAATTACACCAAAAAGAATGAAGTACCTAGGAATAAACTCAACCAAGGAGGTGAAAGACCTGTACTCTGGAAACTATAAAATATCAGTGAAAGTAACTGAAGATGACACAAACAAATGGAAAGATACCTCATGTTTATGGATTGGGAGAACAAATATTCTTAAAATGGCCATACTACCCAAAGCATTGTTGACACTGGAATAATACTAAAATTTGTATGGAACCACAAAAGACCCTGTATAGGAAAGCAATCTTGAAAAAGAACAAAACTGAAGGTATCACAATCCCAGATTTCAAGATATACTACAAAGCTATAGTAATCAAAACAGTATGGTATTGGCACAAATATAGAAACATACATCAACAGAACAGAATAGAGAGCCCAGAAATGACCCCACAATTATATGGTCAGTTAATATACAATAAATGAGGTAAGACTATACAGTGGGGGACCAGACAGTCTCTTCTCCATATGGTGTTCAAAAACTTAGGCAGCGACACGCAAAAGTATAAAACTGGACCACTTTCTTACACCATACACAAAAATAAATTCAAATTGCATTAAATACCTAAATGTGATACCTGAAACTATAAATATTGTAGGAGAGAGCATAGGCAAATTTTCTCTGACATTGGCCATAACAGTTTTCTAAATGTGTCTTCTAAGACAAGGGAAACTATTCTAAAGCAAAAGTAAACTATTGGAGCTACTTCAAAGTAAAATGCTCCTGTACAGCAAAAGAAACAATCAACAAAACAAAAAGACAACTGACTGAGTAGGAGAGTATATTTGCAAATGATATTTTGAATTTTATCTCCTTATCAGATATATATGGAGAACTTGTAGAACTCAACACCCAAAAAACAAATAATCTATTTATCAAATAGACAGGAGACATGAACAGACATTTCTCCAAAGAAGACATCCAGATGGCCAACAGACACAGGAAAAGATGCTCACCATCACTGATCAGGGAAATGCAAATCAAAACCACAATGAGATACCACCTCACACCTGTCAGAATCAAAACTCAAAAACACAAGAATTAAAATAAGTGTTTGCGAGGATGTAGAGAAAGGAATCCTCATGCACTGTTGATGGGAATGCAAACTGGTGCAGTCACTATGGAAAACAGCATGGAAGTTCCTCAAAAAGTTAAAAATAGAAATACCCTATGACCCAGTAATTCCACTACTGAGTACCCAAAGAAAGCAAAAATACTAATTTGAAAGGATATATGCACCACTATATTTATTGCAGCATTATTTACAATAGCCTTATTTACAAATTATTTAAAACAGCATTATTTACAAATCACACGCACACACAAGCACACACAATGGAATACTGCTAGGCCATAAAAAGAATGAAATCTTGCCACTTGCAACCATGGATGGATGGATCTAGAGGGTATAATGCTAAGTGAAATAAGTCAGTCAGAAAAAGACAAATACCTTGTGATTTCACTCATGTGGAATTTAAGAAAACAAATGAATAAAAAGAGAAAAAAAAACAGACTCTTAAATATAGAGAACTGGTGGTTATCAGAGGAGAAGGGGGTGTGAAATGGGTGAAGGGGATTAAAAGTACACTTGCCACTGTGTGCCTTGAGTGGCTCAGTCAGTTAAGCATCCAACTCTTGATTTTGGCTCAGGTCATGATCTCATGGTTCATGCGTTCAAGCCCCACATTGGGCTCTGCACTGACAGTACAGAGCCTGCTTGGGATTCTCTCTCTCTGCCCCTCCTCCACTCATGCACACAAATGCTCCCTTCTCACTCTCTCTCTTAAAATAAACTTTTTTTTTTAAAAAAAAGGGTACACTTATCATTATGAGCATTGAATAATGGATAGAATTGTTGAATCACTATATTGTACAACAGAAACTTATGTAACACTCTGTGTTAATTAACTAGAATTTTTAAAAATATAAATGTCCAGAGGGCACCTGGGTGGCTCAGTCGGTTTTGTGTCCAAATTTTGATCTCAGCTCAGGTCTTGAGCTCAAGGTCATGAGTTCAAGCCCCGAGTTGGGCTATGTGCTGGCTGTGACACCTACTTCAAAAATCTATCTATCTATCTACCTATCTATCTACCTATCTATCTATCTACCTATCTATCTATCTACCTATCTCCAGGAAGCACATAAAAATGTAATAATAGCCTCTATTGAGTATATTGTTTACTAGAGTGACTGCATTTATCTCATTCAATCATCATCACAGCCCTCTGATTGTTTCAGTAAGAAAAAAATTGAAAACAGATTTAGAAGTTGATTTTTAAAGTCCTGAGACTGAATTAATTATCTTGAATTATTTGAAAGACAAGTTGTAATGGGAGACAGGCAGAAGATCAAGTCTTGAATATCACCAAATGATTATAATAAGAGAAAAAAGGGAGAGTGGTCAGAAGAGAACCAAAATAGTGTAATAACTTATTTCTATCATGCTCTACAATATATTAAGTACTTTTATAGATACTAACTTACTAGAACCTCTGAATCCTATGAAGATGGCATTATCCTCATTTTAAATAAGAAATCAACCTCAAAAGTTGAGTTATTTAACCAATGTTACACACCCAACAAGTGGCAGGATTAATACACACACCCATCTCCTAATCCCATGTAAAAGTGTTCTCTCTACCACAGACAAGAAGAGCAAGATTTAAAGCAAGTGGTTTATATGCAACAAAAAAGTCAAGGGTTGTGAAGATTTAAATTGCCACTTAGTTTAGCAACAAGAACATCTTTTGTGACCTGTGGGACCATAGTCAGTACAATGGTTTGAACAAGTGACAATAAGCTCATTGGCACTTGGATTTTATCTCCCATCAGGGGATGCAGAGAAGTCTTGGGCTTTCTAATTTTTGAAACTACAGCCTCACATTAAAGGGGTATCTTAGGATCACACCCACAAAGAAACACGAAAGAAATCTTGTTTGTTAGTACCTAAGTTCCAAGTTTAAAAAGACTCTCCTGAAAAATGGAACACCCTTGCCCTGTGCAGTTGTGTTTCAATGTTTCAGCATGCTCCATCCACATGATCTAGAAAGCCACGCTAAGAAATTAACAGGATACATTTTGGGTACAAATGCAAAATCTCTCCTAGAGAACATTCCTGCAATCTGGATCATACTCAAGTGTCACAGGGAAAAAGAAAATGGCCCCGTTGAAAATGAGTATATATTAAAAACAAAAACAAACAAACAAAACCTGCCACAAAATGCAGGAAAAGCATTTGACAAAATTCGACATCCATTTATAATAAAACCTCTCAACAAAGTAAATCTCGAGGAAAAGTACCTTCACATGATAAAGGTCATATATAGCAAGCCCACAGCTAACATCATATTCAGTGGTGAAAAGGTAAAAGCTTTTCCTATAAAATAAGGAAGTCCCAGCCAGAGCAATTAAGCAAGACAAAGAAATAAAAGACATCCAAATTGCAAAAGAAGAAGTGAAATTGTCACTATTTGCAGATGACAGGTATTAGAATAGTTGAAATCAGTAAAGTTGCAGGATACAAAACAAATACACAAAGTTCTGTTGCATTTCTATACACTAGTAATAAAGAAAGAGAAATTAAGAAAACCGTCCCATTTATAGTTGCTCAAAAAGTATAAAATGCTTGGGGTGCTTGGGTGGCTCAGTCAGTTGAGCAACTGACTTTGGCTCATTATGATCTCACAGTTCATGAGTACAAGCCCCATGTTGGGCTCTGGGCTGGCAGTGTGGGGCTTACTTGGGATTCTCTCTCCCTCTCTTTGCTCTCTGCCCCTCCCCCACTTGTGTTTGCTTTCCCTCTCTTTCTCAAAATAAATAAACTGAAAAAAAAAAAAAGAAAAGCATAAAATGCCTAGGAATACACTTAACTAAGGAAGCAAAGGACCTATGCACTGAAAATGATACAATGTTGATGAAAGGAATTGAAGAAGACACAAATAAATGGAAAGATATTCTATGCTCACAGACTGGAAGAATGGAAAGCAATCAAGAGTCCCTATCAAAATATCAATGGCATATTTCACAGAATAGAAAAAGCAATTCTAAAATTTGTATGGAACCACAAAAGACACCAAATAGCTAAGGCAATCTGGAGAAAGAAGAGCAAAACTGAGGCATCATTCTCCTTGATTTCAAACTATATTACAAAGCTATAATAATCAAAAGAGTAGGACATGGCATAAAAACAGACACAGATCCATGGAACAGAATTCAGAGCCCAGAAATACACTCACAGATACAAGGTCGATTAATTTACAACAAAGAAGCCAAGAACGTACAATGGGGAAAAGACAGTCTCTTCAAGAGACTGGGAAAACTGGAGAGTCACATGCAAAAGAATGAGACTGGACCACTATTTAAGCATACACTAAAATTAACTCATAAAACTCCTCTAAGAAAACAGACAGTAAGCTCTTTGACATCAGTCTTGGTGATGAGCTTTTGGGTGTCAAATCTTGGTGAGTTGACATTGAAAGCAAAATAAATAAGCAGGCTACGTCAAAGTGAAAGGCTTCTGCGTGGCAAAGGAAATCAACAAAATGAAAAGGCAATCTGTGGGCTGGGAAAAAGATTTGCAAATCACATACCTGATAAAGAGAAACAACCAAAATGTATCAAGAGCTCATACAAAGCAAATATAAGCAAGAACACATATTTAATAGCAAAAGCCCAAAATCTGTTCTAAAAATGGGCAGAGGAACCAAATAGACACTTTTTCAAAGAAGACATACAGATGGCCAACATCACAAATCATCAGGGAAATGCCAATTAAAACCACAATGAGATTCCATTTTAGAATGGCTATCATCAAAAAAGATAATAACAAGTGTTGGTGAGAATGTGCAGAAAAGGGAACCCCTGTGCACTGTTGGGAATGTACATTGGTATGGCCGTGGGGGAGAACAGTACAGGGGTTCCTCAAAAAAAGTAAATTTAAAATAGAAATACCATATGATCCACAATTCCACTTATGGTATTTATCCAAAGAAAATTAACACACTGACTTGAAAAAACATTTGCACCTTCATGTTCATTATAGCATTACTTATAGTAGCCAAGATATGGAAACAAGTGTTCATAGATGGATGCCTGTGTCTATCCAGTGTGTATATATACAGCCCATGGAGTACCGTTCAGCCATACGAAAGAAGGAAATCTTACCATTTGTGACACAATGGATAAACTTTGAGGACATTATGCTAAATGAAATAAATCAGATAGACAAATACCGTATGATCTCACATCTACGTGGAACCTTAAAAAATAAAATAAAACCAAAGCGAAAACCCTGAGCTCAGAGATACAGAAAACAAATTGATGGCTTACAGGGGTAGGGGTGTGGGGAGATGGGCAAAATGGGTGCAAGAGGTCAAAAGGTACAAACTTCCAATCCAGTGACGATATAATGTATAGCATGGTGACTGACTATAGTTAATATTGTACTGTATATTTGAAAGTTACTAAGAGAGTAAATCTTAAGAGTTCTTATAAGAAAAAATGTTATAACTATGTATGTTAACTAGACTTGCTGTGATCATTTTGCAATATGTACAAATATTAAACCATTATGTTGTACACCTGAAATTAGTATCATGGTAAATGTCAATTATAACTCAACAAAACAAAAATCACTGGGTAAAAGTTGTATTCATTTTCTATTTGTACAAGCTACCACAAGCCTATCGGCTTACAACAATACCTACTTATTATCTCAGTTTTTTTTTTTAGGCCAGAATTCTGGGCATAACAAAACTGGTTTCTCTGCTTGAGTCTCACAGGCTGAAGTCAAGGTGTTGGCTGGGCCTGTAATCTCATTTGAGGCTTTATATCCTCTTCTGAACTCACTGCTTATTGACAGAACTCAGCTTCCTAGAGACGTAGGACTGAGGTCACTGCCCTCTTGCTGGCTGTCCACTAAAGACTGTCAACTAAAGACCATTTCCTGCAACATGGTCCTCTCTATAATATGGCAGTTTGCTCCTTCTAGGCCAATTTGAGAATCTCACTTATTTTGAATCTGTCTGGCCTCATTTAAGGGGTCATCTAATTATGTCAGCCTTACTCAGAATAATCTTAGTTTTGAGTAATTTCAAGTCAATTGATTAGGGGCCATAATTACATATATGAAATCCCTTCTCTCAGGTAGGTAACAGAACTACAGGAGTGATATCCCATTATATTCACATGTCCCACTCACATTCAAGAGGAGGGTATTATATAGGTTCTGTAAGGAAGTGAAAAAGAATGAGGAAAAAAATAGATAAGAGCATCCAAGAGCTGTGGGATAATATTACATGGAGAATTTGACAGAAGTATTATCTGAAGAGATAAGGACCAAGAATTTTTCCAAAAATAATCATTAAACCATGAAACCTAAGCAGATAAATACCAAGAACACCCCACAAAAATTACACCTAGACACATCACATGCAAACTGTTGAAAATTAAGTATAAATCTTACAGGAACCAGAAAAAAATTACACACAGAGGAAAATGATAAGAATTATAGCAGATTCCTTAGTCCCAAACTAAGCAAGCCTCTTTAGTGGCTCCTTTTAATGTGCTAGGGAGAAAACTGGGAAACACATATTTCTATATCCAATAAAAATATCTTTCAGAGCTGAAGGAAAAAGATGTTTTTAGATAAGCCAGTACTGTAAGAATTTATTATTAGCACAGTCTCACTCAAGAAATGTTAAAGAATCTCCTTCCAGAAGATGCAATAAAACAGATGGAAACTTGACTTAACAAAAAGAAATGAAATTTTCTAGAAATAGTTAAAATGAATGTCAATCTAAAAGACATTTTTTTCTTATGTCTAATCACTCTAAAAGATTTAGACTGTCTAAAGCAAAAATAACAGCAATGTTTGGTAGGTTTATAACACGTGCAAAAATAATATATGACCACAAAAGCTCAAAAGATGAGAATTTTGGATAATACTATTTGCAAGGTTTTTATACTGCATGTGAAGTAGTAGGATATCATTTAAATATAGACTGATTAGAAAGGATGAATATTGTAAAACCTAGGGCAACCATGGGGTGGGGGTGGGGGAGAAAGAGGTATAAATAATATCTTTTTTAATGAACTCCAATGGGTTGCAGTAGTCCCCTGTGCAGAACACCCCAGGACCCCCGACTTGCACCCATTTCAGCTATCCTGCCAAGGTGTCCTTTGCGTGGAGAGTCCTGGGACATCAGCTTCCACCCACTTCAGTTTCAGCTGTCCTCCCAGGGAGACCTCTGCACATAGAGCCCCAGGAACCCCTATTTTCACCCACTTCAGTTCAGCTGTCCTGACAGGGAGCCCTCTGCATGGATAGTTCGGGAACAACCCCATCCCATATCCCCCTTTAGTGCCTCTGCACAGAGAACCCCAGGACCCCCTGGTTTGCACCCACTTCAACTTCAGCTGTCTTGTCAGGCCTCCTTCTGCACAGAGAGCCCTGGGACTGCACCACCTCATGCCCACTTCAGCTCCAGCCATCTCATCAGGGAGCCCCAGCATGAAGTATCGGGGGACCCCCTAGCCCACACTAGCCACAGCTCTAGCCAGCCACAGTTACCAGGCACACACACAGTCTACACAGGGATGGCTATACACAAGACCATTACCTCAAGTTTAGGGGAAGTAGCTATTCCACTTAATTCATAGAAACAATTATAGAAAGTTAAGCAAAATGAGGAGACAGAGGAACATGCTCCAAATGAAAGAACAAGACAAAATATCAGAAAAAGCTAAAGGAAACAGAGATAAGTAATACGCCTGATAAAGAGTTTAAGTAACTGGAGAGAAGAGTAAAAGAACTCAGTGAGAGCTCCAAAAAAAGATAGAAAATATTTAAAACAACCAGAGTTGAAGAATATAATAACTAAAATTAAAAATACACTACAGAGGATCACCAATAGGGCAGCAGATGCAGAACAAATCAGCAATCTGAAAGCATAATAGAAAGCACCCAACCTGAACAGTAGAAAAAAAAATAATTTTTAAAATGAGGATAGGTTAGGGGAACCTGGGTGGCTCAGTCAGTTAAGTGTCTGACTCTTTATTTTGGCTCAGGTCATG